>NW_005054617.1:61544-69616 GCF_000277835.1 Geospiza fortis
AAAAAGAAACAGCTAAAATACAGGTAAATTGCCAGTTATCAGCCAGAGATGCTGTGGCCTAAGGAAAGGCACAAACCCAGTGCAGTTCTGGGACAGCCCAACACCACTGAGAGATCTCAGTGGGTGCCATGAGTTAAAAATATGAATTATAACTAAAACCCTACAGAAGATCCAACCCTCTGCATTTTTAGACAGCAAGGATGTTATAAAAGTGGTTTTGGGGTTGTTCTTTTATCATAACCACCTGGGCTTTTCATGTGCACCTTGTAAAAAACCTTTAATTACCTATAAGATGATTAATTGAGCCTCACCACCACACTGGGAGGAAGATATTACTCCATTCATTTTAGCACAGTGGTGACTGGCTAAGTCTTGGCCTATACTGATGTTTTTTGTTGCCACAACTATGTCACTCAGGGAATTGATTTCTTTCAATGTGAGTATTCCAGCAACCACTCTAAACCAGATGCAGTTACAGTAGGAAATAATTGGTTTTAGGTGTATTGCTTAGGAAACCTCGTGTAAACCACACCAGCACAACTTCTGCCTTGTTAATAGAAACTCCATCACTGCTGGGAAGATTTTCTGTAGTAACAGCAAGCACAGATCCTGCCTAAATGGATCAGGGATGTTGGCACCCCAGGACTTGTGCAAGCAGAAGGCAGAGGAACCCTCTGAGAGTTTTCTACAGCTGGAGAAGATACTTCTGCAAAGGATCCTCAGCAGCTGCAGGAAAATAGTTAAAGATTCAGAGCCCTAATGAACAAAATGAACTTCACAGAGTGCACAGAAAGCAGAGGTAACACACGGCTCCTGGAGCACAAATCCAAGGTGATTAACCTTCCCTGCTCCCCTGAGAGCTCAGTCAATGCCAGCAGGGCTTGTGCAGGAAATGCACTCAGCCCTCCCCTGCCTGAGGAATGCAGTGCCAGGGCCTCTCCAGGCAGGAAAAGCTGCTGTCCTGGGCTCCCAAGGGAACACATCCTGCAGAGTGCCTCCCCCTGGGTCCTGACCTCCATCCCAGCCTTTTGAGAGTGCTCCATGGCAGCTCCCCTCAAACCCCCTGAGCAGCAGGGGATGGGGCCACCAGTGTCCCACACATGGTTCCTAATGCCAGCCCTGCTCCCCCAAATCAGAAATCCACTGGGCTTTCAGCATATGCTAAATCCACTCTTCCCCCCAGCGGTGCTAAGCTTTTTTATAACTTTTTCTTTTCTAAAGAAGATCCAAGTGCTCCACACCCAATCCCAGTTCGACAAGAGCAAAAGCTGCTCTTTCTCATGTAACTTTGGAGTGCTCTTTTGTGCCTGCTCTCCACAGATCCCTGATCTTACCCAAAGGAAGGGTGGAACAGGCTATGTAATAGCTCTTGGTCTCTTCAACCTTCATCATTTACAGTAAAAAGTGTTCCAAATTTGTTTTTACCCAGCACAAATATCAGCACTCAGCTGTGCTGACTCCAGAAAATTCTAGATTACCACCTCCTTGTGCACCTCCACAGGCTATCCCAGGATCCCAGACTGGTTTGGGTTCGAAGGAACATTAAAACCCATCTCATTCCAACTCCCAGCACAGGCAGGGATGCCATCTCACACTGGTTTTAAGTTCTGGCTCTCCAAAAATACAGAGGAGGTTTCAGCTTTGTTTCTTTTCAAAAAGACAATGGGAAAACAAGGAAGATATATTTTCCCAAGCCCCACAACAAGACAGGCTAGCCCCAGTATGAAGCAATCAAATTTGTTTCAGCTGAACACAGAACCACCCAAATTAGAACAGCAGGAAAAGTCCACCAAACCCTGATGGGAACAAAGTCACTGAAATGTGGAACTACTTTCCTTGAGGGTTACAGTAAATAATCCTAATATATTAAGTAATTCTTTCAAAAAACAAGTTCTGTAGAGACACAAAACATTTTAAGAAAATATTACAGTGACACAACTCTTAGACAAGGTCTTACAAATGCTAATTAATTCATTAAACAAAATCCTAAACTGGCTTAATTCATAAACATTCATATAAGAAAACTGTTCAACAACCTCTTGGTCTACAATTGGACACTGTGAGTGCTTTGCTAATACAAATAAGCCTTTAAAAACCAATTTTATTGGATCAGCGAACTTTTTTGTCATTTACACAAAGTCTGGTTCTGTACTGTGACCAATACTGATGAGCCGTAGCCCAACAGTGGTTACCAAGGAAAATGACCAAAGGCCTCTCCAAACTCCCCAGGAATTTCAAATATTTAGTATTAAAAAAAAAAAAAAGTTATTTTAAGCTGAGACACAACCAAACTAGACAAGAGTCATTCTCAGAGAGGACGAGAAAGTAAAAAAGCAGCGAGTCTGAATGGCAGCATTTATCTGTGAAGCCCTTCTGCAGGACCAAGAATGCAGAGTGCCTGCCAGGAGCAGAGGAGACACTCAGCTCTTGGGAACAGGAGGGAGCCCTCACTTCTCCAGGGCCAGCCAAGCCCTGTGGGAGCTGCCCAGGACAAGGATGACACATCCAACAGCCAGGGACCCACAGCTCCATCCCAGGGAGACTCCAACACACGTTCCTCATGCACCTGGGCTGAGCTCCTCACACAAACCTCTCCACTCTGCTAAGGCAGGATTTTAAAGCTTTGAGGGGTTTGTTTCCACAGGCCTTTGAATTCTGTTCTCGGGGGGGGGTTTAATTCATATTTCATTTTCTATTCCTATTCACTCCTCATGCATTGAGCTCCTGCTGACATCAAATGCCTGGTTTGCCCTGAATGGCCATTTATACACAGGTATGTTTTAAATCTATTCTTACTTTTAAAATTACATCCAAGTATCCATGTAAACACAAATTCCATCAACCACGAAAAATTCCTTTCACTTACAGGCATAGTAGGCAAGTAAGAAAAGATTATATTGCATATTTAAACATTCATGGCTCCTAGGGACAACTTCACACTATTTTTCCCCAAAGCTGTTGGATCTTTTCCCTGTCCTGAAGAAAACATTTCAAGGCTACTCTGGAGAGCCAGGTAATATGCAAGATTTGGATATTTGCTGACTTGGAGTTCTCCATAGAGCCCATCCCTTTCACATGGACACAGTTCCAGTATCAGATCTGTCCAAAGCATGGACCAAATGCTTTTGGAAAGGCTGAAGGTATGGCCATGGAGGCTGCAGCAGGAAGTTCTTCCTGTGGTCAGCACTGCATTCCAGAGCTGTTTGGGAATATACTCTCTCCTGTATAAAAGGATTTAACAACTCCTGCAGCCAAACTGGACTCACAGGCCAGGTAGGTGCCTGCTCCTTCATAAAAGACAATGATTTAAGTCTACAATATGATGCTGCTGCCACATATGGGGCACATGCAGAGAGAAAATCAGGCACCAGGGTATATGGAAGCCTAACCCAGAAAGTACCTACTCATCAAAAAGTAAAAAAAGCAAAGAATTCCTGAAAGGAATGAGCTTACAGAAATGGGTTGTGGCCCAGATTCAACACAATGGACTAAATCACTTTGACAAATCCTCCAGTGCTTCCTGCAAGTGTATAACCCCAGCAACAGGCAGTTTGGAACACTTCTAAGAGGAACCAAGTCCTCTCTTGTATTTCAGTGGACAGAAGAGGAGAAAGAGAGCCTGGACCTTATTGCCAATCCCCAAGAATGGCTGTTCTCACACTTTTATAAACACTTGGTCTCCATGGAAGGGGGATACCTAGCAGCAAACATTGGCAACCAAGGACATTCCGCTCCCACTATATCGTCCACAATAGCAAGGAGGGGGAAAAATCCATAAGGTTGCTTTGATTAGGAACCCTTTGAGAGAACTTCTTCAAAAGTGAGTGTCTGAAAGTACCTTGAAATGTGGGAATGTGCAACAACAGCCAGATACGGGAAAGCAGGCATCTTACTTTATTCTGAAAGCATTTACACTTCAGCCCAAAGTGGGAACATCCATTAATCCAAGAATCTTTTGCCAAGAACAAGGTCATCATTTTCTTTCTAATTCACAACAGAGCCCAGCACACAACATATTCTGCAGCAAACAGAGAATCTCATCATTTACAGGTGTTTGGAGCCAGGTTTTAGTTTAATGCATACTCTGAACTTGTAAGAACTTTATTATACTGGGTTTTGTCTTCCTTGCAGGTCAGAGGTCTGCAGCTCTTTAAAAGCCACTAGTAAGAATGAAACAAAAAGTGCACAAGGAGTTCTGCCCCACAAGGGGGGTATAAACAGACAAATTCTTTCACTGCCAGAAGTATTTCTACATTAACACACTCTTGGACTGTTGATAATTCTAAAATTGAAGACCTATTCCTGTGTATACATTAATAGAACAATCTAAACCAAGCTCAGATTTTACTCCACATTAAGAAAATTAAGCTTTAATGAGCTCAAATTTTCCTTGAGCTGTTTGCTCATTGCAGTGACAGTGAGCCCCAGCCATGGAGCAAGGCATCATTGTGCTGAGCCTTAGGAAGAATTAAATGGTGCAAGTTGTTCTATCAAAATAACCACCCAAAAAAAATATAAATCACATTACACTCAACTGGAAACAAAAGGAAGGGCTAGAAGTGGGAGAAGCATTTATGCTCTGAGAACTTGGGGGTTGCAAATTCTCAATTTCACTGTCATGGTTAGGAAAATGTGGCAGCAATGCAACCTTATTTCTAAATAAACAAAAAGATTGGTCAGTCTGCTGATGCAAGACAGACTAAAGAGAACAAGAGAACTATTAAATTATCTCCACTTCTGGGATTCTGGCTATTCTTTTGCAAAGTGAATGGCTTATGCTAATCAGGATGCATCTGAAATGCATCATTCAAGCCTTCTTGTGCAAATACAGTTCTTATTTATCCCAAAAGATCCCCACCAGCTGGCAATGTTTGCATACAATGTTAAACCCAACCTCAAGAGCCCATGCATTATGAGTCATTTTACACTTAAAAACATTAGTTCCCTTCAGAGTTCTCCAAGACCGTGTATCCCACGAGAAGAATTTCAGTGGAATTCAACAATAATACACTATGTTACCATCCAACTTCCTCCAGCACAAAGAAGTTACAAGTTTTCTGTTGTTCGGTGGGTTTGGTTTTTTTCCCTCCTAACAGCGCTTTTCCTCCAGAACATCTTTGGGGAAGGAACAAAAGGATTTGCACCAATCCCTTCTACATGAATCAAATATTTATGCTATACCCTCTTGAAGCACTTTCATCTAGTAACCTATGGAATGTGATCTCCTGACCTCAACACTCAGGCACGTCTAAATCAGCTGCCCTTTGAGCTGTATTAGAGGCCATAGAGAATTTTTATACATTTGTATCACAGGCTTATGAAAACCTTGTGGCCCAGCTGTGGCATTCTCTGCCACAAAGCATTAGTCCAAAGTGTGCTCTGGGAAAGGGGAATGCTTTGCTTGTCCCACGTTTATGGCACAATCTGATGTTGTGTGTCACCAGGAGCAGGCAGGATGATGAACCACGCTATCAGCACATGAACCAGCCAGCACAATTTAAATTCAAGCTCCAAGCCCACATCCCACCACATGGCCACTCTGCCCAGCTCCTTCTGCCTCCAGCCCCCTCCCCAGGGCAGCCAGCACTGCCTGCAAAACATCTCCAGAATCCAAAAGGCAAAGCACTTGTGGGATGAGCAGGCACCCCATTCCCTCCATCTGGAAATCCCACCCTTTCCTCAAGAAAAATAAATCATTCTTGTCTTTCTGGCTCACAGGAATCTTTGAAGGATGGGGTTATGTTGCAAATAAGTGTCCAGCAAGTAAAAGAGAGGGAGACCAGGTGTCCTAGATGAACCTGCAACTTCAACTACAGCACAAATTTTTCCAGGGTCAGCTCGTGACCCTGCTCCCTCGAGGAGCAATCACTGAGGTAACCCTGGTGAAAGTCTGACCCAGAGATTTAACAGGGTCATGGGCCTGATGGTAGGGCTCATGTTTTCACAGCGGGCCTGAAAATCCAACGTGATGCTGCCCATGCTCACACGGGAGCAGCACGAGGGCGTAGGGAAAACTCTAGAACACAGCTCCAGTGTTCCCACCCTGACCTGGTAGAAAAGGCTCAGTGCCCTGAAACAGTCAAGCAGAAAAACGTGAGATAGCAGCCAAAACCAAGCTCCTGTCCTCTGGCCCAGGAGGGATCCTGGTCAGTCACTTGCCCCATTCCCCTCAAGGTGCCCCAGTGGCTGCTGCACCTCAGCAGAGACTGAGGCACCCCCAGGTCTGAGGGTCCAGCAGCTCACAGCACGCTGCCTTGCTGCCCCACCTATTCCACCTTCTTTTCCCACACAAATCCCTCCAGGGAAGAGGAAGGGAAAAAAAAAAACACCAAAACTTAAAAAAGAAAGAGGAACAGGGAGCAGGACAGACCAATATGTAGCATTTCCTGTATCATCCACAGGAAAAACCCACGCAGCAGGGAAGAGCTCAATGTCAAGGCTGGTTCCACCACATGAACAGGCAGTTCCTCCTGCTGGGGGATGCTGTGTGATTCCACAGGGAACAATACAATCTTCCCTGACACAAGGAGTCCCACTAGCAGCCACACAAAATTCCACAGGTCCTTCCCTTGCAGAAATGCCTGCGAGCAAAGAAGGAAGGAGGAATGTGGGTACAGGGCTGGGGGAGAAGGAAAATGAGACATGCACTGTGGTATTATCACTTGTAAACCAGGACACACTCAGCACTTGGCCCCTACAGAAAGGAGTATTCTGCAAAATATGTTTCCCTGCACAGAGACTGGGCCTCCATCCAGTTATTATGTGCACATCTCCCTGCTGCATTTTCAGTCTTACTTCGGGAAGAAAAAAATCTCAAAACAAAGAAAACATCCCCTCATATTCACTGCGCACAGTGCCAAGCGTGCTCCTGACCATGTTCAATAATCTGTTAAGGCGTGCTAATTATGGGTGCAACACTTTTGCACCTTGTGACACAGCAGTAAAGCACTTAATGTAAAACAAATTCCAGTGTGAAACAAGAAATCAGCCGATCGTGGCAGCCCTGTTTGCACGTGTGATACAGAAATGCACAGAGATGCTCCTCTGTGCAGCACGACCAGCAAAGACAATCTCAACACGTGGATTACAAGCACAATGACTGCAATTATTTTCTCAAAAGAAAAGAGCACCACAAGAAACGGCTGCTTTCAAACACAGCCTGACACAAACCCACTTCAGCGACTTCCACCGAGTTTTACTCAATCCAATTACACACAAGTACATCACTATTCGTTTTGGCAATTTACTACCACTGGTGAAATAGGTGCATGAGCGTATTTGGTTCTTTTTTTCTTTTGCAAGATGAAAAGCAAACTTTACAGAAGAGAGAAGTGATGGACAAAAGCTGACAGAGAAGAGAGCCAGTCTAACTCCCAGGTTAAGGCTGGAGAAAGAATGCAGAGTCCCTTGCAGCATGAGCACATCTCTTACCTACTGATCTGCTGAAGACAAAAGGGTTTTCTTCTTTTCAGAAACTGGACACTTGTAGCTCGTTGGGTCAGTCACACAAAGCTTCCCTGCTGCCAAAGGTATTCTTTTTCCCCTCGGGTTTTTGTTGTTGTTGTTTGGTTTTTTACCCCAGAGAGTAAAGGGCAGAACAGTGGATTCAGCAGGGGCAAAGGGTGGAATTCGAGATTTAACGGGCTGGAGAACTGCAGAGCTCTCTCCAAAAGATGCTGTATTTCAAGGCGCTTTCATTTGCAAATCCTTCTTCATCCTCAGTGTCAATAAAACTGGAGGAGGGGGAGTAAACTTTTTTTAACCGCAGAAGTAAACCGGACTCCACAGTACGGGGAATGTGATACAAACTGGATTTATGGCTCGACTTTTTCTTTTATTAAAAATAAATATACTTTCAGAACAGGCAATCGAGCTGGAAGGGGGGTAAAAAAAATCCCAGAGTCAGCCAGGACCTGCCCGCGGTCGCTGGGAGGAGGATAGCGGTACCTCAGAGCGGCAGAATAAACACAAAGAGGGGAAAGTCCGCGTCCGGCAGCGGCAGCTGGGCTGTCAGTGGCAGCGCCGCCCGGGGCAGTGGCAGCGCCCGCGGCCCCGGCAGCGAAGGGCGGCCC
>NW_005054617.1:69812-72008 GCF_000277835.1 Geospiza fortis
CCGCTCCGCCCGCCCGCCGCCGCCGCTATTGTGTGCGGACGCACGGACACACGGAGCGGCCCGAGCGCTGCGGATCTGGCCCCGCACACGCACCCCAACAAGCCCACCCTGTGCCCGGAGCGGTGTCCAAACACCCCTGGAGCTCTTGGGGCTGTGCCCGTTCTCTGGGGAGCCTGGGCAGTGCCACAGCACCCACCGGGGTGAGAACCTTTCCCGAATTCCCAACCTAAGGCTCCACTGACACAGCCCCAGCCGCTCCCTGGGCTCCTGTCCGTGCTTACAGAGAGAGAGATCGGAGCTGCCCCTCCAGTGCCCCTGGGAGGATGTTGAAGACACAACGAGGTTGAACACACCAAGTGACCTCAGCCACTCCTCATGAGAGTTTCCATCTAGACTTTTCCCCATCCTCGTGGCCCCCTTTGTACACTCTTCTAAAAGCTTCATATCTTTTTTATATTGTGGTGCTCAAAACGGCTCAAAACATTCGAGGTGAGAGAGAACACCCCAGTGCAGAGCACAGCACAGCAGGACAATCCCCTCCCTGGCCTGGCTGGTGATGCTGTGCCCGGTGCCCCCCACGACAGCCCTGGTCCCTCTGCAGGAGGAGCCACCTGGGCAGCTGTGGAAGCACCTACCGGAGTCAGCCCCACCAAACCAACCTGCCAAGCCACTGGACTGAAATGGGTTTATAGCAATGTACACCAGCCCAGGACTCACTGCCGATTTTGCTGGCCAAATGCTGAAAATAAATGAAAGTAAGGCAAGAACTGATCCTGACTAACTGCATATAGGCAGGGTATTAAAGGAGATCCCTGTATATAATGTTCTACTTAAAACCAACATGTATATCATGTGATCTTCCAAAGCTTAGGCTATCCTAATAGGAAATATCCACAGACCTCTACAACTCTGCCACAGCTGGCTATAGTGGTCAGTGTGGAAAGGTGAGACTGAAGACACTTCAGTTCTCCCCAAATACAACTCTGATTTTGCTGTGTTTCAGCATTTTATCACATGATAAAAGATGGTAGGCCACATTCAGAGGTGGCTTTTACTAAAGGCTTTAGTGCCTGGAATCAGAGTGTGGAATTTCAACTCCTAAAACAGTTTATCTTTAAACATTCCACAACCTTTACAGCAAAGCATGGACTCACCACCTTTGTGCATGTGACCCTATTCAAAAGCCTGTAAAAGGATCCCAAAATAATGCTAAAAAGGAATACTTAAGGCAGTCTTGTTTTGGAAGATCTAACAGAGGATTAGTAAGGCAGTAACACAGTCAGCTCTGCAGTGGAACCAGTCTGCACCAGAGAGCCCAAGCTCTTGTTCTGAAATGGGCTAAGCAACACCAACTTCTCCTCACCCCATCCCTGTAATCAGGGCAAAGCCCCAGTCTAAACAAGGCCCAGAGATAACAAACTGGTCCTTCAGTAGGGACTTATTTGTGTACAAACAATCTACCCTGCCTTTCTCACAATCCACCTCCTCCTCCAGCTTTTGCATACGGAGCATTGGAATCCTCCCCCAGTGAGGCCATTCCTGTCCTGAACTCCAGAGGAGGACAATCTCCCGGTGACAGCTTCCACTTGGCTCCTGGTCATTACCTTGTAACTTCAAAAAAAGAATGAAACAGAAAACTGAGTGCAGCTGTCATGGTGTGTCCACAGCTGATTTAATGTTTAAAGGCCTGATCATGCAAATATGAAACCCACTAAGCAGTACCAATTTGGTAAGGTTTGAGGCTAAGATGCCATCAGTTTCCAAAAAAAAAAACTGGAAGTGCAAAAACTGGCCACATGTCAAATCCTTGCACTGTGAAATTTGGCCTTCATGTGAGGAGAGATGGCACAATTCAGCCATTTACCTTTTAATCACTCTGAGCAAATAAATCCTTTCTGACATTCCCAAATGTTAACATTGAAAAGAAAGACTTGGCCAAAAATTCAGGAAGTTGAATTACAGAAATCCCAAATGCAGCATCTATAAACATCTATTTTTTCACCCCTCATAACCAACATTCATTCACTGGAATGTTTTAATGGAAGAAATGCAGAAACACATGTAAACAGCTCATTAACATCCCATAACCTTACAGTTTGAAACGCCAAAGGAAGAAAACCAGGCAGTGGAGAAGCAGCTACTGAAGGCAACATTTGCTGGATGCTGTGGGGCAGCGTTGTAAGGGAAATTAGCACA
>NW_005054617.1:72048-80152 GCF_000277835.1 Geospiza fortis
ACATCCTGTCTCCCTCCCACATGCTCAAAGAAAATATGGGAGTAAAGAGAGGAGGCAGAGTCATCAGGAAAGCACAAGCATTGCTTCATGCAGGCACTGGGGAGCAGCGAGCCTTGCCCGAGGCGCGTTAACCTCGGCTCCTCTGCTGCCTATTCCAGGAGCACTGCTCATGTCCAACCCACACAAGTGGAGATACCAGCCTTATCGGGACTGCAAAAGAACAAAGCTGCATGAAATCCAAACTCTCTCTTCCTTAAAGCACTCTCCCCCTGTATCCTCCCTTCACCCAGCTCCCCGCCCAGGCCGGTGCTCAGGAGCTCCAGCACACATCTGAACGGCTGCCAGCGGAGGAAGCGAGCAGTTTCCATACACACATCACGCCACAATGTGGGAATTCAGGAAACAACACAAGAAAGGGGTTCCTAATAACTGTTCCAGCGTGCTCGGGCCAATTTATGCAATCACACAAAGGTCACGGTGGTTGTGCTAAAAAGCACAAAAGATAAGCGCTACAACGGCAACTAATTCAAAGTAGGAGAATAAATCTCAGGCTTAGGAAAGCCTAGAGTTGCTCCACCTACAATTTTTTAAGAGGTTGTCCTTCACATTCTTTAAAATTCCTCCATCTTAAAGTTCCTCCCTCCAGGAATGGCTGTAACTCAGGCGCCCTTTGTCCGCAGCAGCTGGAGCTCAGGAAGCTGCTGATATTATCCCTCCTGTACAGACACAGCTCAGCTCAGCATCCACTCAGCACACTGCACAGGGCCCTCAATTCATTTCCCTGCATCTCTGATCTCGGGCCAGTTTAACAGAGCTTTTCTTCTTGCACATAAAAATAAAGTGTTAGCAGGGCTCAGAAGTGGCATTTAGCTCTTGGGGCCAGACAGAACGTCCCCGCCAAAGTGAGGGCTTCTTTGTCTATAAAATACATTATTGGGCAAAATAATGACCCTACAGTAAACAGACAGTAATACAAAGAAACAGGAAAAAAAACCTAGGAAGAGGAACTGAGGACGTTTGCCAGGAATGTGAGCAGGATCAAGGAACAGGAATTTCTGAAAAGGGAGAGTGTATTTCTTGTCATAGAAGACAAAGTCAGAATCCCAGAATGGTTTGGGTTGGAAGGGACCTTAAAGCTCATCTCATTCCACCCCCTGCCTTGGGCAGGGACACCTTCCACCATTCCAAGTTGCTCCAAGCCCTGTCCAACCTGGCCTTGGACACTTCCAGGTGTGTTTGACAGATACTCATTGAATAAAAGGAAGTAAGCAAACCAACACCACATGTTTGGGAATATAGATCAAAACAAGACTAAAAGATTTCAAAGCCTTGTAAAAATCACAAGAAATGTGTGGAGAAAGCACCAAGGTACCAGAAGGTTGAGTGGTTGGTCCAAAGCCAGGCTGGGAGCTCAGTCTGCACTTGCAGAGGCCCTGCCTTGCTGCCCACATGTACAGTGAGCTCAGACATGCAGTATTGCAGCTTTTGCTGCTGTTTCACCACCTGGTTTTAGCGCCCAGCACCTTCAGGGTGGCCATGGCCATCTTTGAGTCATTTGCAGAGGATTTGATGTTGCTGCCACATCCAGCCCTGAGCTGTAACAAGGCCTGGAAGGCTCCCTCAGGTCCTGTGTTGGGTATGGCTGGAGAGCAACTACGATTTCTGAATGGAAAGGGAATCAGACAGATGAGGGATTGAGGCATGAACTACATGAGCTATTATTTACCAAGATGGCAAGAACAGCTATTCACAGATCAAGAGCACCAGAAATTACCACCATCAAACTTGACATGCGTGGAATTGCTAGAAAAATTCTATTCTCAAAACACACGAGCGGGAACAGTTACACGCTACTTATTCCTCTGGCCTTCACTAAGTAACTGCTGTGTCTCTCTATACAAGTGTATTATTTTACCAATTCTACACAATAAAACTTTGATGACCACATAACTTCTGGGAGGGAAGTAACTGATACAGAAACCTCTGCAAAGCCAACTTCATGTCCTGTCTCTCCTGTGATTTACACTGTAACACAGCCCCAGCTCATCTAAGATTTTTCATGCTGCTGTGTGTGAAGAGTTTTAAAAGTCTGTCAGTCCGGGAGGTGCCTCTAATGGATTGTAACTCAAGTGCAGCGTGGCTCCTGGGGTGAAGAAAAGGCCTGCAAGGAAGGGGGAGAAAAGGAACAGCTTACCACAGTGAAATGTAATATAGAGGTCAGCAGTGACATGTCACCCGTGAGGTGATTGATCAGGTACCACCTGTAAGGAGAATTATTCTAACTGCTGAACCTTGGCCCCTGTCTGTGCAGAGCTGCAGAAGAGAGCTGTGTATCCAGGAGAGTGGTAAACAACTGCCAACTATGGAAAAACAAATGTTGCAGCTTTGCCCTAAACACATTCACACCTCAGTGCCCTGCAGTTAAATGTAGTTTGGGCAAAATAAGGTTAGTCTGGACAAAGTGATTTCATTACAAAACACTGTTCTTCTCCCAAAGATGGACCTGTAAGCCTTTAGCTGATGTCTATTATATGTTAACAACTTTGATGTAGGAAAGTTGACCACTCCCTTGCTTCTCTGCACTCTTACCTCTCAAGTCTCTTTAGAAAGAGATGTGTCTTTAAAATCTGCTTGAATTAATTGAAAGATTCCCTCAACTTCCAGTGGATTTGGAGAAGAGTAAACTGTAAGAGTAAGGCATGGAGGCACTGAACTTCAGCTCAGTATTTGTGTGCTCTCAAGGACTAAAGATTGTGTGAAATTACAAGTGAACAAGATGTACAGCAGGTTCTGCAGCAAAAACCAGACTTGCTGATCCTGATATTTCAATGACCATAAAGCCTAAGAGGGGACCAAACCATGGCTGGTTTGATATCAAAAACCCAACCTCTTCAAAGCCTCCAGGCCTTAAAATGGTGCAGCGGTATTGATAAATACCACAGGCATGGGGGACAGGGGGTGCTCTTTGATTTAAAGCTCTTGCAACTAATTTTTAATGCTGACGTCAGAAGCAGACTCAAAAGTGAGAAATGAGAGAGGCCCAACCAACAGCAATCTCTGGCTGGGAGCAATCTTGCAGTGCCTGGGAAGGGTAAAGGCACAGTCTCAGCGAAACACTGAGTGCCATGTGCATGCAAGAGCTCTGCTAATTGCAGGAGCAGAACCACCTTCCCCTGCTACAGAGAAGCTGTACTGTAACCAGCTTGTTCTGAACATGACATTAAAGAAGAGAAATGAAAGGAGAAAAAAAATTTAGGTACAAAAAACATATTGAAATAAAATAGATTCATTTCTCTTAAACAACTTCTTCAAAAAGTGGCAATTAGAATTTTTATGAATACATAGATGTGCTCCTAAAAGAAGTCTTTTCCCTGTAGTAAGCTACAGAAGACTGATAATTAGAGAGAGCAAGATATCAAGTTACAGGTAATTGATTAACATTTCATTTTCATGTAAATGAAAAACTAAAAATAGAATTATGGAAAAAAAGTCTGATTAGATTTTCCAATCATTCTCAAAAGCTGCTGCCACATTCTGGAAGAGCACCAGCACTCTCTGCTGGTGATCTTTGTTCAACAGTTATCAAGAGAAAAATGAGGGATGAAAGTGCATTATGTTCTTGATATGAAATGCCATTTTTGTTTTAAATTGATGATTAATTAGGTCCCTAACAATTAAGCAAACAGCAACTCTAGGAGCTAGCTATGCTTTTGGAAACAACACAGTCATTACTAAGAACTGCATTTACTCTGGGCAATCATCACTCACTGGAATAAATTTCACTGCCTCAAATAAACATCTGATGTAAATGCTTCTCTCAGCAGAAAGCATTTCTGTGGTGCTGCCACACAAAGACAAGCTGGTGTGAGAATTCCCATAATGCCAAATCCCTTGGCTCCACCCTGACTTTCCATCAATTTTTGGGCTATGCCAAGAAAAACAGCTCTCCTTAAAAAAGTCCTAGCCCAGCTCCAACACCTTCCCCAACGGGAGCCACAGTGGGAATGCTGCTGTGTTTTCATCAAAGCAAACCTGCTCCCAGCCCTGTCTCTGTTCCACCCTTTGCCAGGAAGCTGGAAAAGCTTTGATTCCCTCTCCCCAGGATGCACCCAAGCCACGTCTCCTGGGCTGCCTCACACACCTGAGCCAGAGTTTGCACAGGGACAAAGAGGCAGCAAAAACCTCAGTGCCAGCTGGCCCAGCTCCCAAACTGTGCTCAGATCAGGCACCAGGAAGAAGGGTTAAAAACTGGCAAATTGAATCCATGTGCAGCTCATGGAAGTGTGGGAAACAAAAGAGACAATGTTAAGGACAGAGTATTCATTGGCAAAGGGCTCAAGTTTCTTGGCTTCTGCCATCTGCTTCCCAAAGGCCATTTTTCAAGGTAGCTTTTTGTTCTTCACTGTTGAATGTAGCTGTGGAAAGATATCCTACTCCTTCTTAGCTAATGAACTAAAGCTCAGTGCACATTCAATGGCTTAAAATATTTTGTCTTTTTAATTCCCTGGGGACAAGAAGGGAATGCAATGTCAGAGGTGGGGTTTTTCTCCAGGGATTTGGATCAAATTTTTACCTTACACAGCTGACCCAAAAACCTCAGACACCTCCACAAATATACATTTACACTATGGTATTAAATACACAAAGAAATCCCGTGTTCACAAAAAAATTACACAAGACTTCACAATGCTGTATATATTTGTATATTATGTGTAGTGAGATACACAGCCCTTTTGACTGTTTCCTTTTATGAAGTAAAAATTGGGAAGAACAGCTCCTGAATTAGAGAAACAGCTCAGAGCCCTAAAAAGAACACACTCTGTGGTAAAAATAAGTGAGTTTTAACATAGTTGTAAGTCAAAGTCAGGAATAATTGTTCTAATGCATTCTGCTCCTGACAGATCTCGAATTTAGAAGAGCTTCACATTTGCTGAGAGTCCCAAGGAACTTTTTAAGCATTCAGGGATCACTGACACTTGGCAGAGTGGGACAGAGTGACAGCCAAATGCCAAGCACAGCTCTGAAACACTGCATGAGGAACAGACATTCCTGCCTAAGGGGGCAGAGCAAGTTTCCCACTGCAGAGAAGGATGAGAGTTTTCAAACCTGAAATTTTCTGCTCTTCAAGGAATTTAATATTGTGCACATGACAGGATCCAGCCAGAGACAAGTGATCTACAAGGGATGAGAAGGTGCTCAAAGCCTTGAGAACCTGAGCACCTATATGACATTAACATGATTACTTTTTTAATATTATTAACTATACATGCCAGGCGGCTCTTAAATATTTTCTTCCCACATTCCTACCCACACCTTTACCTTTGTGCCATAGGAATTCTGTGTTCAGCTCTGGCCCTTGATCATTAATGCAGACTCCTGAGCTTCAAAGCAAGGCAGGATTAAGAGTCACAGGACTGGGACAGCATCAAACCCTCCCTGTGCAGGAACCTCCACCTTGTGTTCGACTCCACAAACACCTCCTGGGTGTCAAGACTGGGAAATCCAGGGATTTACATGGAGCTTCCCACAGGTGAAGTTAATAAGGGAGCTCAACAGCACCTCATCTCCTTCCAAACACTGGTAAATGAAAGGAAATGGGAATTTCTCCTGGACTTAGGGAAGGATGTGAGTGCTCTACAAATATGCAAGGGAAGAAACTAAAGGCTTCATTGTGTGGAAATGCACTTCTCCAGGAAAGCTCTTCTCCCTCTCCTCAGCAGCACACGAGAATGTTCTCAGGGAACCCATCATCACCTACAACCCTGGTGGTGGTTTAGTTTTTATTCCTGACTTTTCTATTTTTCCCTCTCACCCTCCCTCATTCTGCTGCTCAAAATGTCTGCACTCCCAGTTTCTTCATCTCTGCAGGTCCTCCCCTGCAGCACATCCCAGTAGCACCAGCATTCCTGGGAGCTCCAGCCATGCCTCACTACTCAGAGCTTCCAGCAGTGAGACTGACAACACAACACAAATGAAGAAATTACAACACAGATATATCAAGATACAGGTCTGTCCAAGACCCTGAGGAATTCTGGGATTCATTTCAATCAGCATCCCTTTGAGTTACATTTGAAAATTACACCAACTTGGCCAAGATTAAGCCACATCAGGCTTAGGCAGAAAGGCAGACTGGGCTTTATCAGCTTTATTTGTAGCTGCTCTTGTATCACCAATTTACAAGGAAATTCCACAACACCAGACTAACACAGGTGCAGTTGCTTTAGTGGTAAAAAGCTGCTAGAGATCACCAGGCTCAGGAATTTTCATTGGCTACATGGTCTACACCTGCTCCGAGTTAGAAATGGCAATGCTTCGGTGGGAGAAGCTGTTGTAGAGACACTCACTGCCCCCATCAGCCTCATGATCCCTCCTGAACACTGGGCTCAGGTGATGGTGGGTGGTGTTACAGAGCAGAGATTTACTTGCTGAGAAGGTGAACTGCAAAGCCAAACTCAGAAATTTCTCTGCCTAACGAGAAGGTTGCAATTAGGTCATTGCTGAGAGCTGGGTAAGCACAGATCAGAGCAAAAACATTCCCACAGAATAACTCAGATGTGACAGCAGGTACTTGGAATGAGAACAAGGACTTCATCCACATAGTCCTGCTGCTGTATTATGTGGATAAACAGTGATCCTGATGGAGCCAGCCCCCAGCAGGACAGCAGGTTCAGCACAAGCAAACTAAATTCCCAAACAGAAAAGCCCATGTCCAACTTTTGAAATCTGACAAAGAGCTCAGAGCAAGTTTCAGGTGAGAATTCTATTTAGGACGTGGATGAACTGGATCCAGGCCACAACCTTTTTTTTGTATCTTCTGGACTCCAGTTTGAGCAATGCTTATTTCTGAACCCTATTTCTGCTAAAATACTCCATCAGTTCTATGCCCAACCCTGCTCAGCTCAGGCTGGATATTTTGGTAAACACAAGACCTTTATTCAAATGCCAAGGAACTTCAGTAGAACACTCTCCAAGCTGCTTTTTGGTCACTGAGACTCCCTCCCTTGGATCCTGCACATGGAATTACCTGTCCTAGGGGCACCCAGGTCAGGAGAGGGGAGATTTGTGGGTTAATGGGATACTGTTCTGATCAGGGAGATTAGGTTACAAGGCCATGCCTTGCAACACACTGCCTTCTTCAGTGTGGCACTTCAGTTTACAACTGGGGATTTCTCCTAATTAGATTGTACTTTTAATTATTTATGGCCTGTATTATCTGCAAAAGCTGCCCAAAACCTAAGCCTTAATAAGGATAATTGAAATAATCATACTTTTCCTTCTTTTGTAAAGCACCTTGAGCCTTGCTGATGAGAAATGCTAGGATGTGATTAGATGCTTAATGAAAAAAAATATCATTAGAAAGTGGAATAAAATTTTTAAATTCACTAAAATGGCATTTTCTATGTTATACTGCATTGGGGCTGAATTTAAAATCATTTATCAGAGGCGATGCTGAAAATTTTAACCTGAAAACTGAGTGGAGATCTTCTTTATGCATGTTATGGGAGAGTGCAGGTGAGGATGCCAGAGTCGGGGCGTGGATGTTGTGAGAAGTCTGAAATTTCAGCTTCAAATTATTTCAAATTATTTCAGCCCCCAGGAGCCTGAAATGTGGAAGTGCTGGGCTCTCCCACCTGGCACAGCCAGCCCTTGGCTGGTGCCAGCGCCCAGAAAAGCCATGGGTGTTCAACATCGCCCCAGCCCCTGTGTCCACCACAGCCCCTCCACACTGAAGATTTGGCTTTCCAGCCCTCACCTTCCCCAAAAAGTATCCGGGAATTGAGGAAGAAGGGGTTTGAGCTGCTCAGACCATGTGGCAGAAGTCACGGTGAATATTTATGGCCCTGCCTGACTCATTCTGTGAATGAAATCCACAAGGACCGTACCGCGGACGGCCAAACCAAGGCACGGATGCAGATTATCACCCTCCAAATTTGCTCTTTCGGAGATCAAAGCAGGACGATATGGAGATACTTCTGTTAAATTCAGAGCTGGGGCAGGTGCGATGGAGCTCCTGCGGGAGGAGAAGGGCAGAGCAGGGACCATCCCTGGCGGCTGGGGCAGAGCCTGAGGGTAACAAAACATCCCCAGCCCCGCCTGGACCCGA
>NW_005054617.1:80679-110645 GCF_000277835.1 Geospiza fortis
GTCAGCCAGCCCAGAGCGCTGCGGGCCCCCTCCAGTTGTTCCCTGGACACCTCCAGGGATGGGAGTCCACCACCTACCTCCCTGGGCAGCGCCTTCCAATGTTTAACAACCTTTTCCGTGACGAAATTCTTCCCAATATCCAACCTGAACCTCCCCTGTCCTATCAGTGGTTGCTTGGGAGCAGCCCATTGCAATGTTTAACAACCTTTTCTATGATAAATTCTTCCTGATGTCCAGCCTGAGCCTCCCATAGCACAACTGGAGGCCGTTCCCTCTGCTCCTGTCCCTGTTCCCTGGAGCGCAGCCCGACCCCCCCGGCTGTCCCCTCCTGGCAGGAGTTGTGCAGAGCCACAAGGTCCCCCCTGAGCCTCCTTTGCTCCAGGCTGAGCCCCTTCCCAGCTCTCTCAGCCCCTCCTGGGGCTCCAGCCCCTTCCCCTGCTCTGCTGCCCTTCCCTGGAGAAGCTCCAGCCCCTCCATGTCCTTTCTGAAGTGAAGGGCTCAGAACTGAACACATCACTGGCCTCAGCAGTGCCCACTCAGGGGACAGTCACTGTCCTGGTCCTGCTGCCACACCATGGCTGGAACAGGCCAGGTGCCAGTGGCCTCTTGCCCACCTGGGCACACCTGGCTCATGTTCAGCTGCTGTTGAGCAGCACCCCCAGGGCCTTTCCCACCAGGCCCCTTCCAGCCTCTCTGCCCCAGCCTGGAATGTTCCATGGGGTAGGTGTGGCCAAAGGATATAAGTTCTTTATTTTTTATTTCACCTGGCTCTTAATATCAGCCCCCTAAACCTGCTGTATCTATTACCTCCATCACATCATGAGCTTTCTGCAACAGCTTTGCTTCTAAACTTTCTTCCACCCTGTTTCTGAAAGGGACCATTCCTTGCCCCAGAAACTCTCAACAGAAACAATAAAACATTAAAGGCAACCTGTTAAAGAAGTATTAGCAGGCAAAACTTAAAGAAATGCCCTGGAAAGTCTGTCAGTGAAACACTCAGCTGCTGGCCATCAAGGGTTCAGCTCATATGGTCTCATGTTTACATGCTTTGTCCATTTTTATCTACAATTTATTTTTATTTAAAGCTGAGTATCTCTCTGGCCCTGCTGTGCCATGTTTCCTGTGTTGAACACAGTACACAAAACAAGCCATATAGAAACAAAAGGATACTTTAGAGATGTGAGTAGGAAGCATCCAAATTCAGGTGGAAAAATGGTTTTTAAGCAGAGACATCTGTGTGTACAGAGCATTATTACTGCTTGCTGTATTTAATTACAGATAGCTTTGTTTTGCTGCTTTTGATGGAGAGAGGAAAAAGCCAGCAGAGGTAGTGGCCACACACCAACCTTCTACTGTAAACACCCAGAAAGGAGGGCTGGGGGAAAAGTCTGTTATTGCTCCATGGGAGTCCAGCAGCACAGGAGCACAAGAGTGACACAAAAACGGGCTGTGCTGTCACGAGGTCTTGTTTGGCAGAGCCAGACAACGAGGATCCGTTACAAGACATGGTGGAATGTTTGTTTTTGTAGTACTGGATTTCCAAAATCCATGCTCTTTTTGTGGCTGACAAGCCCCCTCCTTTCTTTGCCTCGTTCCTGCAGCTGTCGGAGGTCTGCACCCCTGCCTGGAAAACATGAGCACAGCACAGCAAAAATGTGCATCATTCATGTGCCATCAGACAATGCTTGGGAGAGTTACAAAGGAGGGGAGGAAGAGGAGAAGGAGACCACAGCGCTGCAGTAATTTGCATTATTTCTACTTCCTTTGCAATAGTCACTTTTAGCTTTAAACTGTAACAGCTATACATTTCATAGCAGCTTTATCACTCTTCAGCATTATTAGGTTTTAATTCACACGCCCTCACAACCACGTAAAATTTGGCAGAGTGTCTGTGTTCTAACACATACTTTCATTTTGTGTTGGTAGCATTTCATATATAGGAATGAACAGAAAAGCAGAATTTGTGTTGTGACCTGTTGCTTACCTCAGGGATTTCCACCATGGTCCATCCTTAATGCTTTGTGCTGTGCAGAACCTCCTGGGAGCACCACTGGGATTTCAGTGGGAATCAGACCAGGCCCTGGCTGCCTCACATCACTCACTTTTCCTGGATCCAGCAGGAAGATCCAGCAGCAGCTCAGCTGGAGCATGGCCTCTGCTCAGAGCACAGCTGAGACTGCTGCCACAACCCAAAGCTGAGGCTGGACAAGGCCCAGGTTTGGGTTTGTGCTCACATTTGGGCCCTGCAGTGAGCACAGGAGCCAGCACAGGGCAGCCCACGTGGAAATCCAGCTCCAGGCACTGGAGGCACCTTGCTGGGCCTCCACTGACAGTTCCTGCAATTCTGCCACGTGCTGAAGCCACACAAACCCCAGTGTCCAACTGGGCAGTTTTACCATGCTACTTTCAGTGCTTTTAGGACCACAAACTGGAACAGAGGCCCATTGCAATTCTGTTTGCCAGGGACTTCGTTACCATTTAGTCTTCAAAATTCCCCTTGTCTTGGTATTAAATACATTAGTTGCCCACTGTGAGGCAAGTTCTCTAAATGACAAGCAGTTGAACTTGAATTTTTCTTACTTGACTTGCACATTCATACTTATCTTACTTTATTATGAGGGGCATTGAAGTTTTAACATAACAGCACATCTGTGGCAATTTACTTCCTTACCAACCAAGTTCACTTTGATGATGACTGGGTGCTTATAGAACCACTGGACAAACAAAAAAGGAGATTTAGAAATATTATAATTAGAGCAAATAGGAAAAATAGCTCCGATTCCAGATGCTAGAAGGTATTTTAATGCAGACCATTCCAATAATCTGAAATAAGGACAACGTACAAACTGGGAGCATTTGAAATATGTTTATTCAGCAGCTATTACAACCAACCTCCAAAAAACTGGAGTCCCCTCTAGTTTCTGAACCGTGTCAAGTGATGAAAATGCCTTTAGGGTGGAAGCTGGACAGTGCACTCCTTTCTGAGATATACATCTAACAGGGATTAATCTCTTTGAAAAGGCAAAATATAAATATATACACTCTAAATTCACAACAACAGCTTCAACTACATTAATTCAAGTGGGGTAACAGTGGACAAACCCACATCATGTAAACTGCAGTCAGGAAAATCTCTGCTCTCTGCTGCTCCCTCCTGCTCCCAGGTCCCGTTCTGGTTTACATTCTGGGATCTGCCTCTGGCAGAGCTGGAACACGGAAGCGCTGAAGTGCTGGATCTCAGGGGCTGTGCACGGGACCGGGCCTGGGGCTCTGCTCTCTACACGTTGCTCAAGGCATCCACACCAGGGAGAACCTTACCTGGGGGCAGAGAAAACACAGCAGCAGCGTTAAGGACCTCTCAAACAACTTTGCAACATTCAAAGAGATGTAATGTTAAAAAGTGAATCAGGAATTAGATGTTGAAAATGAAGAGTTTGGCTCCATGTTGACTGTGGTGTTCACAGGGGTCTCAGGAAGAGAGAGTCAGATCCTCATCTCTTCCATGTTTCAGAAGGCTTATTATTTTATGATATATATTATATTAAAACTATACTAAAAGAATAGAAGAAAGGATTTCATCAGAAAGCTAGCAAGGAATAGAAAGGAATGATAACAAAAGCTCATGACTCTCAGAGTCTGAGCCAGCTGACTGATTGGCCATTAATTAGAAACAACCAACATGGTCCAATCAAAGATGCACCTGTTGCATTCCACAGCAGCAGATAATTATTGTTTTTCTTTTCCTCTGAGGCTTCTCAGGAGAAAAATCCTGGCAAAGGGATTTTTCAGAAAATATCATAGCTGCAGTTGACCACGGTGGTTTCACGGGCCTGCTCCACACAGTGAATCCACCCAGAGCACAGCTGCACTCAGATGTCAGCACAGATTCCTAACACAGCCCAGCCATCAACCCTCAATTAACAGCAATGGCACATTTCTGTCCAAGTCTCTGCTAGGGCCAGATCCAAACACCCAACATCCTCTTCCATTAAATTTGATGGCAAACAGATTTTTGATTGGATTTAGGGAGTTGCTGCATACTTTTTAAAATCCGTAGTGGCATGTAAATAGAATTCTGGGGAGTGTGGTAGAAATTTTAAGAATTAATTAAGAGAAAAAGCCTCCTATGAGTCTCAGGTGTTTAAATATCTAAAACACTCAGGTTGAGACATTTACATGTCTCTTTCCAACTGATGGAATCAAAGAATATTCTCATCTTTGAGTACAAGGGCCTAGATTAATAAAGTGCAACATTCTCTAAAGCATTTTTAGCTTTTTGTCCTACTTTAATAATGAACAGACAGCACTCTGGTTTTGCCTTTCCTCAGAAAAACAACCTTCTAATGCTCAAGCTGTGCAGCAGGACTGAATTGTAACACTGTTCACAACTCACTAGTTTGCTGAGTTTTCAGGGATTTTTCCCCTTTCTTGATCTTCAGAAGCTTTTCTAATTAGCCAGACTTCCGTTACATTTAAAAGATCACACACACAAACCCATATTTTGGGCCAAAACTTAGACAAGTTTGTGCTTTTGAATACACAGAGTTTCCTTCGAGCCATCTGCATTCTTTCCCTTCCCCATCACTCCCTAGGCAACAGAAACAAAAGCTCTGTCTCCCATCTTACTCCTGCAAACAGCAGCTGCAAGGCAGTTTATTGAAGTTTCTCCTCTCCAGAGGAGCTGACAGCATTGGATAATTTACACACACTGGGAAACGGCAAATTACCAGAGGAAATGAAAAGTCGTTTAGAGAACAATGGAACTCGTTACAAGAATCCCTTCAATCCTCACCATTTTGAATTCCAAGCACCCTCGTGCAGGTTTCTCGGTGAGCACTAGAGGGCTCCCCAAAACCAAGGGAATTCCAAACAGGAAGAAGAGACTTCTGGCAAGAATTCCAGACTGTTCTGATGAGGCTTCCCTATCAGAAACCGGGCATTTTCAACAGGCTGGTTGGCATGTCCTGAGGGATCAGTGATAAAATCCAGCCCACTCTTGTTTTCTATCCCAGTATTTTCGCTTTCTGGGAGAAGCGTGCTGTGCTGTCTGCAGGAATATTCCATTTTCCTTCCTCTCTTCCTCTGTGAGGGCTACAGAACAGGAGAAGAGGAGCTTGTAGCTCCAAAGCTACCTGTAACTAACTCCACATGGTGGCACAGAAAAAACATTCCTCTGTGCCCTGATTTGATAAGGAAGTGAGTTTTTTGGGAGTTTGTGGTTAAATTAATTAGTGTTGAGATTTGAATATTGGTATTTGGTGTGGTTACTGAAGACATGGATATGTTTTTGAGAAGATAGGGGGTTAAAAGTAGGGAACTTTTAGGGGAATGTTTTTTTTGTTTTGGTTGGTGAAAGAGGTTAGTGTCAAACCATGACACTGTTGTTGTGCTTTCCTGATAAATGATAATGGCAAAGCACCCAGAACTCCACATTTACTCAAACAAATGAAGATAAAAGAGGATTTACCCTCTAGCAGCTCCAGGCTGGCTCCACCTCCTGTGCTGACATGGCTGACTTTATCCTCAGTGTTCCACTTAGCACAGCAAGTAGCTGTATCTCCACCACCTGTAGCACAAACAGAATCCATGAGACACACAAGAAATTCAGATTTTGTACAACTGAAGGCCCAAGCTAAAGGACAGAGGAGAACTTGGGGAAAATAATTTGACCAGTATTTTTATCACATTGCTGGCCATCACAAGCTTTCTCCATGCATTTAGAAACAGAAGAACACAACTACTTACCAATAATGGTGATGCAGCCTTTTCCAGTCACTTCTACCACTTTGTCCATCAGGGCTTTGGTTCCTTTGGCAAACTTGTCCCACTCAAAGACTCCCACTGGACCATTCCACACGATTTGCTTGGCCCTTCCCACAACTTCAACAAACTTCTTCACACTCTCAGGGCCACAGTCCAGGCCCTAAGGGAAGTGAGAGAAGTCACTCACTGCTGACCCCCAGCTCAAATCACCCATGCCCAGCCAGAAGCCTCCCCCTCACCCCAGACATGAAACAAGAATTTCTCTCTATTCACAGACAGATTTGCCAGCAGCTGCTGCAGGAGGGTGGAGTCTGGGGGGTATTTATCTTCCTAACACTTTTTAATCTTCCAGTAAGTCAATTTTAAATCAATGTCAGATTCTTGAAGCCTTAGTTAGAAAACTTTGCCAACCCTACTTCAATTCTAGTCAAATAAAAGGGATTTCTACTGCATTCAGATCTGCATGTTGGGAGAGGAATTTTGCTGTTTTAATCCAAATCTCACAGAAGCTACTTTAGACTTAAAAATTCAGAACAAACAGGGCTTCAATTTCATTAAGCCAACAGACTCCACACAGCTTGCCAGCCCTCAGGAACATTTGCCAAGGCTCACAATTACTCTTTCTACTCCTTTAAGAGGTGTCCTACCCACCCTATTCCTTACTGCTCCCCCTGTCAGTCCCTTTCCCATTCAAACCTACCATTTTAGCTTCTGGTCATGACATCAGCACCCAAACTGCTCAGAGAGCAATTCTGGAAATATTGTTTTCTTGAAGGACATGGAGAGACGTGGCAGCAATCTGAGTTCTGCAAAGGGATTGTCAAGTAATTTCTCAGTGCTCCCTACTCTTGCAGAGAGCCAAGAGAGCCTGTGCTCAATCCCAGAACATGTAAGGGGCATTCAGACCACATTCTCCACTAGGAGCAGACACAGAATTGTTCTCCTCATACCTCCATGTTGTTGAGCACTTTGAGGAAGGTGAATGCCATTCCACCACCAATGATCATCTCATTGACCTTATCCAGCATGTTATTGATCAGCTGGATCTTATCCTGAACTTTGGCTCTGTAAGAGAGAAAAGGAAAAACAACGAATAATGAATATTGTTACTTTGGTTTGTCAAGGCTGTTCTAGAAAATGATCCAACAAGAATTGTTTGGAATGGACAAAAAGAGAATTTTGCAAGTTAGCAGGCCAGTATTAAAATTCAACTTACTAGAGCATTATTCAGCCCTCCATTTCTTCTTTTCTATTTAAATATAAACCTCATTTAGCCCTTTAGAGCCTGATTTCCCCTGACTGCCCAGCAGAACCTGTTGCATAATGAGAGGTCGTGTCAATTTACAGAGTTCAGAGCCTGAGCACTCCTGTACCCTGAACTGGGGGAAAAGGTCACTGACAATGTCTGGGCTACCTCATGGCTCTAACTGCTCTCCTGGCTCATCTGGGCAAAAAACTGCTGGGGACTGTGTCGATTTGGGGAATGACAATGAACAGCCAGATTGTATCATCACAGGAGCAGATGTATCAGCTAGCTCCTCTCTAATCCACATCTCAGGAGTCAGCTACAAATCTAACTGCAGGTACACTTGAAAGGAAAGCACTTGCTTGAATAACATGTCATTTGTTAGGGCAGTTAGAGAAATACAGTCACAATGTTCTTGAGCCTTACCCTCCAAGGATTGCCAAGAAGGGTCTCTCTGGACTCTCTAGGGCCTTGGCAAAATAATCCAGTTCTTTCTTCATCAGGAAGCCAGCAGCCTTCTGAGGCAGATTGACACCTACCATGGAGCTGCAGAATTAAAGTACAAAGTGAGGAAAGGAAAAATTTCCTTTTTCCGCGAGACATGGGGGTGTAGAAACACGCCCATGTCTCAGAGCATTACAAAGCCAACCCTTTAGTCAGCTGCAGCAATGAGAACAGCTACCACCTGCATGAAAACACACACAGGGGCTTTGTTTTCCTAGTTTGGTAAGAGAGCTATGCGTGCTTCACTTCTGACATTGGTTTTTCACAGAAATATTGGTCTGCAAGACATTTATCATCTCAACTAAGCGATCCAACAAACCAGAGGACAAATAAGAATAGCCAAGAGCAGGGATTTCTTCTTCCAAGAGGATCACTGCAGTTTGCAAGTATACATATCTAAACACACTCCATGAAATAATAACTCTGGAGCAAATTATCTTTTGGAAAAGAAGGCTGTTGTGATTGCAGGACAATTTACACAAGCCCTAAGCAAGTAACTGTTACATCTTCAAAGTCTAAAAAAAGCCAATTCAAGTCTAAAGATCTTGTTTCAAGAGACAAACCTGAAAGAGCATACACTGATGACAACTACCTCCAGTAAATCCACTACTGAGGAACAAACACAGCACAATGATAGTGGGGTAGCCCAAAAGGAAGTTAGAACTCCTTGGGGGCAGTATTTGATGTGCTTCCATAGCAGATATTGTTCTACAGTTCTGCCTGGAGAAGGGAAACAGGTACCCACCTGTGAGCTCGGTGTGCAGTGCCAAAAGCATCGTTGACATAGACATCTCCCAGTTTGGAAAGAGAGGCTCTGAAAGCCTCCACTTTTGCAGGCTCAGCCTTGATCTAAAAAGAGAAAGAAGGACAAGTCTGTACCCTGAGACTTTGACTCTGAATCTGAGCTCAAAGTCAGCTATTTGACTGAAACCCAAAGCAAAGATCAGTTTGAGGAACTCATCAGTTCATCTGGTGGGTCACTGTTTTCATTTGCTTTTTCCCAGTCCAGCAAAAGCAACGAAAAAGTTTAAATGGTTTAAATTCCACCCTAAACTCCCCTAGACTGCTATTGCTGAAAACTGTTCACACTTCTGATCTGCAGCACCACAAACCTTTCAGTCCCTCTCCAACAGATTTCCAGTGTTGTGTGGGGAACACAGGTAGCACAGGAAGGGTGTAGAGAGACAAGGCAGAGATCAGGCTAAACAAACTCATGCTCACTCACTGAACAAAGCAAGCACAATCTCCAAGAGACACAAGTAAAAGGTTGAGCTCCTAAAGGACTGACTTAGCAACTGCATTGAGGATTAACCAACGAACAGTCTGATAAAAGGCCTGCACAATACAGCAGGCCACAGTGAAAGCAGCCAGTACTGGAAATGCAGCTATGTGTAGTATGTAGTGGGTAAGAACAGGTGTATTTCTTTTAAAAGACTCCTCCAAGCATCCTACTAAATCCTCACAGGATGGCTTATGCAGTTCAGCTCTCCCTCCCAGCATGAAGAGACAGCAGAGCCCACTGGGGCAGCAGGTGACTGCTCAGGGGGAGCCAGCAGCCACTCGGTGCAGAAAACAGCCCAGAATGGAGTCAGGCCAGCCCCTCTCCAAGGGCTCTGCTCATCAGCTCAGCACCCCAGGGAGGCCTCTGCCAGCACCAGATGTGACACCACAGGGACAATGGCAGGAAGGCACTCCAAGAGATGGCAGCAGGGTTCAGCACAGCTTTGGGGCCCTTTTTAGCAGAGCCTGAGCAGGAGACAAGTGCAAGGGACCACAGAGATTCTGCAACAATGCTGCCAACTGCTCCCTCACTCAGCAAACTGCCTGGCTGCACAGAGAGTAAGTGCTGCAGTTAGAACCAGTTCCATCTGTGAGCAGAACACAAGAGGCTCTGACAGAAGGAACCACCACCACTGCATTTACTTTGGAAAAGCACAGTTTAAGCAGCAGTCAGCAACCTGCAATCCTGTACTGCATCACTGTTTCCACAGCACTGATTTTAGCTGTTAGGAGAGGCAGCTCTGACACTGGCACCTCTCCCCTGACGTGCTCAGTGCAGTGTGTGCTTCCATATGCACACACCCAGCTAAATCACCTAGGAATTACAGAAACACACAAAACCAAGGGACTGCCTCCCAGAGAAAATGAAATTCTTGCCCCACTCTTCTCCCTGCCACTATACCTGCAGTGACACACAGGTCTTGCAGTGAATAATTCCAGATTTGCTCAAATTCCCCCTGCCATCTGCACAGGCTCACCAACTCTGTGCTGTGTTCCTAAGCTGCAGGAGTCCTGTGTCAGCCCATAAAGGGCAGCACTCCCTGTCAGCATTCCCTCCAAGCACTGGATCTCTGTAAGCCAGCGGGGTCACCATCGCTAAGAAAAGCAGCTGTCTGGAGCAAGCACTCTGCTGACCTTCAGCAAAATGTCAGAGGTGCAAGGCAGCCTGGTTCTAGAGAACTGCTCTGAAGAGCAGACAGGCTTAGAGGGTTTGATAATCCCTGTGGTGCAGAAATATTAGCCATGTAACCCAAAAAGGAAGCATCATTCTTATGGGCCTGGTGGCAACAAACTGTCTCCAAATTGGTTTTCATTTTAGACACCCAATACTGAAGTGTAATAAGCAGCAGTTTCTTGCACAGCTCTATTTTGTTTTTTTCGCCTTTTTTGACAGAGTCATATATAGCCTTTCACTTTAGCGTTTCATCTTGGAAATTCACTGTATTCCACTCAAAGCTTTTGCACAACAGTGGGACACACTGAACTAAAGATCTCTGACATCCTGTTAAGAGCAGGTTCACAATCAGTGTGTTAGAGAGGCTTCTGGCTCCTTGTCAATCTGCACCAAAGAGCAGGTAAGACCAGAGCAGGCACACATGAAGTTTCACCTTGTTCCCTGAAGCATCTTTGCCTTTGCCTTCCTCTTCAACGTGGAATCTGAGGTTCTCCAGCAGGATGACTGAGCCAGCAGCAGGATTGGCACAGGCATTCTCCACCTCAGCACCAACACAATCCTTCAGGAACAACACCTCCCTGCAAACACAAGACACACACACACTGTAACCTCACCAGTGGCTTCCTGGTGGAAAGAAAAACATCCAGGTCCCCTGGCAGGGAGGGCCTGGTGCACACCAGGCTGCTTTTCCACTTTACCTGCCCAGGAGTGCCTTCAGCTCCACAGCTACTGGGGCCAGGGAGAACTTGTCAGGCATGGGGACACCATCTGGGCGACCCAGGTGGCTCATGAGAACCACGGACTTGGCCCCATGGTCCAAGCAGTGCTTGATGGTAGGAACAGCTGCCTTGATTCTGTAACAGGACACAACAGCTAATTAATAAGCACTCAATTAGAGTTTACCAGGCAAGCAGATTAGTACCACTTACACATGAGCCCTGGGAGCTGTCCCTCAAAAATGACAAAAGAGACAGAGCACAAGAGCTGGACAGAACAATTCCTCAAGAAATCATCAACAAAATTCTCCATCCCAGCCTGTTTGTATGCATTTCACTGTTATCTTCCAAGCAATGTAGGACATGAATTAAAATGCATTTTGTAATCTAAATTCTGCTGATTGGTCAGCTAAGAAATGCCAGGACACACCTGAACAGTACCAGGCTCCCTGGGTTACTCTGGGATCCTGCACCAGTAGAGAAATGGTGAGCAGTGAGAACATTGTGGTGAGCAAAGCTGGCACCTCCTGCAAGTGGCAGACCAGCAGGGCAAGACAGCTGGCATCACTGTTTGTAAACTCCAGGGTTTTGTGTGCTGCACAGCAGCAATTATTCTAACAAAGACAACAAGTTACCACAGCCCCAGGGTAAGCAGGAGGCACAGAGACTCCTGGATAGTGAGAGAGACAACTTTCACACACAGCCTAAGGGATGTGGCTGTGAAATGGCTACAGCCAGTTTAGAAGTTTAACTTAATCTCTAAAATAAGAGATTTTTTCCCATATGCTTTCCACAGCAAGTATCAGCCTTGTATTTAAGTGTAGTTTGCTAGCAACTGCAGGGGGTTTAATTAAAAATTGTTAGACTTTCTCTGACACCTTTAATATTCTGGTTTGAGCAGTGACAGCTTAATCATGGTAATGTTCCAGGTACTGGGATGAAGTCAGAGACACAGCAGACTTTAGGGCCTCCATTTGGGATGGAAATTACAGCTCACCTCTGATTGTTGGTTATTTTGTGATCCTTCATTGGAACATTGAAGTCAACCCTAAAAAAAATCAGAAACAAAATTTAATATTCAATAGATTTTTTTTAGTACTTATTTAATTAATATTCAACATATGAGTGAGGGAACCTGCCAGTAAAGGTGTTGGCTAGAGTTAGATGTTCACCTCTGCCCTGTCGACAAGTTCTGTTCTGAAATCAACGTGTTATCAGCCATTTCTGCTTGTGATAACACCACAAATGGAGAAAAACTACTGCTAGAATAACTCAGGAAACCTGGGTCACCAACACATCCTAATGCTCAGGACCAGAGCAGCAGTAATGCTGAGCAGGAAATAAACCCAGACACAACTTTTCATTTTTAAACAATATGATTTCAGATCTCAATGAGGAACATCCAAAGGAAAGAAAATTAACTACAACTAGTGACCTTGTGTCCTCAAATGAGGCTTCAGAAATACTTGGCTGGACTACTGTGGCCAGCAGGCAGTTCAAGGAAGCTTTAACTTCTGTCCTCTGCAGCTCTAATCTCCCTGCTGTGGCTTATCACATTCTCCCTGGAAGACCTGACTTGGATCTTGAGGTGACTTCCTGAGCCGTGCCAGCTGCAGCGCTGGCAGGGAGGAGTTTCAGGGCCCGTTCTCCTGGCATCCCTCGTGCCCATGTGCAGGAAGCAGCATTGCGTAACCGCGGAGGCAGAAATTGCTCACAGAGCCACGGGAGGGAACACCCATGGCTGGAGCAGAGAGCAGAGCGTGCATCCTTCATCTTTCTATACATTAAAAACATCGCGTTCAGCAAGCTGCGTGAATGAATCCCCCTGCAGCCCACTCAGCACGTGAAACAAACGGGAAGAAAAGACAAAAGCTGCCAGCAAAACAGGAGTAGCTGAGCAGAAAGAAATTGAACTGGCAGCCCCACAGCACAGTGGTCGAGTTCTAGAAGGGGCAAAGAAAAGCACCATTATCCTAAAAGGAGAGAATAAAAGGATAGTTTGCTTTACAGAGCCATCAAAACTACAAAAGAAAGGTCCAGCTCAGCCTTCTTGCCCCCTGCAGACCATTGAAATCTGAGCTCCCCTGAGCCCTCTCTCCTCCCCATTCTCAACTTTTCCTGAAGCTTCGGCACTAGGACCCGAAGCTAAGCAGGATGTGAGTACGCCAAAATTACCATGAACACGAGGAGAAAAAGAAGAGGTATCGATTTTAGTACTACTGAGAGCACGTGGTGACTCGTTTCAGGAGACACGGAGCCTGGCAGCTCACCTGCTGTGTTTGGGTAGCCCCTCGCGGAACAGCAAAATTAATTAATTAGCATTAATTAACGGAGATTTTGAGCGGGCAAACTCAGCCCATCGCTTGCCAATGCACGGCTGCTCTCTGTAACATGACTCAGAAATGGAAAAAACCAGTCAGATGGCCAAAAAAATAGTCAGGTACAGAGTTCTAGAGAGATCTTTTGTTGTACCAGACTTAGAAAGTGCGCGGAAATCCGGAGCAAGCTTCTTCAGTACTTGCTACATGGGCTGGTTTCTGATAATAAAATCAGGGAACTAGTTCAAAACAAGGTTGAAGAGACAAGGGGTAAAAAGAGCAAGTTGTCTGTCAGACTGCGAATAAGAGCAGCTATATTTTTGCTATCCCTGCCTACGCACAGAGCAGATAACACACACACAGTAACCACGTTATAGTGACCTTGAACAAACTACCCCATAATTAAAGTATTTCGAGCAGGACATATCACGATGTAAATTCGTGCCCTTATCTCCCAGGACTTGGCAATAATTTTAACATGAGGCGTTCAGACACTGATGCTTTATAAATAAGCAATGACTGCCTATTTTAGGGTTTCAGACCAGGATGTGCTGAAAAAAACTGCGGTGACACCCCACCCCTGGAAGTGTCCAAGGCCAGGCTAGAAGAGGTTTGGAGCAACCTTTCTAGCAAAAGGTGTTCTTGCCCTTGGCATGGGGATGGAAAGAGATGGGCTTTAGGTCCCTCCCAACCCAAGCCATTCTGTGATTCTATGGTTCGATTCCTGCTAAGAAATTAATTATTACTGGTATTTGGACAGCTGAGCAGAGCCGTATCTTCACTTTTTTATTGCAATGCTTTTTGAATTTGCATTAAAGAAAAAAATTACTGGGAAATAAGCGAGGTTTGGGGTAGCTCTCTGGAATAAAAGCACGGCAGGCTGGCTGGATTTGCCCTGCAGCCTCCTGTGGCCGACACACGTGCGAGCGAGCGGGGCGATCCAGGGCGGCGGAGCCGGGCCGGGATTTACACCCTGCCCGGCCACCATGTACCCGCAGGGGAGCCGGGCCGGCTCCACGATGATGCAGGAGCCTTTCCAACACCAAGTGAGAGAAAAAATTGAAATTAAAACCGCACAAATCGACACGCGCCCGGTTCGGCCAAGGGGCTGCTACCGGGGGGCACCGGTCCGGCCCCAGCGTGGAGCATCGAGCAGGGCGGGCCTCAGGCGACGCACATTCCCCCCGCAACGCCTCACCTCATGACGACGCGCTTGCCCTTCACGTCCACCTTGTCCAGGGTAAGTTTGTTGGAGAGAGACATGTTTGCTGCCGGCCCCAATCACTTTACTCCCACGAAACCCGCTCGGCTCCGCCGCCTCCGCGTTCTGCCGCAGCGCCGCCCGCGCCGCCACCACCCCTCGCGTCTGGCCCCACCCCTCCCGTCAGCGATTGGTCCGTGCTGTCCTCTCTGCATTTCTATTGGTCAAGCCTCCTGTCCGGCAGAGGACATCCCTCCTTTCGGGGGCGGGGCTGCGGCGCCAGCCCCGGTCACGTCCCACACGCAGCCGCCGCTCCCTGAGGGTGCCGGGAGAGTCCGGGGTCCTCTCCCGGAGCACCAAATTAACGGTTCCGCACCTTATCTGAAGGAAAATCACCCATAAATGGTGTCTAAACGTGTGTCGGCTGGTGGGAATCCTTCAGATGAAGGGCAGGCACTTCACGGCTGAGCCATAGGCCTGGGGCAGGCCATGCGTCCACTGTAAAGGACGAGACAAAACCCGGGATATTTTTAAGTGACCTACATAAATACTTCTCAAGACAAGTGGGGACAAAACAACTCTTTGAAGGGATACACCTTGCAGCAGCATCGTTTAGTAGAATCACGGAGTGGTTTGGGTTGGGAGGGACCTTAAATATAATTTCGTTCCCCCCCCTGCCGTGGGCAGGGACACCTTCCGCTATTCCAGGCTGCTCCAAGCCCTGTCCAACCCAGCCTTGGGCACTGCCAGGGATCCAGGGGCAGCCACAGCTGCTCTGGCAACCTGTGCCAGGGCCTCACCACCCTCACAGGGAAGATTTTTTTTCCTAAAACCTAATCTCAACCTACTCTCTCAGTTTGAGTCCATTCCCCCTTGTCCTGTCACTCCAGACCCTTGTCAATAGTCTTTCTCCCTCTTTCTAGTAGGTTCCCTTCAGGTACTGCAAGGCCACAAAACCTTCATTTTTCCAGGCTGAACAATCTCAGTTCTCTCAACCTTTCCTCATAGGAGTAGTATTCCATCCCTCTGATCATCTTGGAGCCTCCTCTTGACTTGCTCTGTGTCCTTCCTGTGCAGGGACCCCAGAGCTGGAGGCAATCCTAACCCTGCCCTCTGCCAAGTCACAGCCATTCCCTGTGCTGTCACTCCATGCCTTCACAGCAGGTTCTGGGCGCAGCCCAAAATCACCTGCCCCAACATACGTGCAGCCTCTAACACAGTGCACTGGGCTGTGCATTGGGTGACAACAGCACAGTGCAATGCACTGTACTGGGTGAAAAAGGAGCTCATAGTCTTTTGTGTTTTACCCATAGGATAGGCCCTTCTGTTGCTGACAGGGTTATTTTTTTGCCACGCTCACAAAAATGTACAGATACCGCTGAGAAAGTGGTGGTGACAAAATCAGTTCTCTGCTGACAGGATGGTGCTGGAGGGAGTCAAGAGAAGGGCAGCAGAACTGGGGAAGGGTCTGAAGAGTCAGTCCTATGAGGACCAGCTGAGGGAGCTGGGAAGGGGCTCAGCCTGGAGAAAAGGGGGATCAGTGGGGACCTTGTGGCTCTGCACAGCTCCTGACAGGAGGGGACAGCCAGGGGGGTCGGGCTGTGCTCCCAGGGAACAGGGACAGGAGGAGAGGGAACAGCCTCCAGTTGTGCCATGGGACGGTCAGGTTGGACATCAGGAAGAATTTCTCATGGAAAGGTTGTTAAACATTGCAATGAGCTGCCCAGGGAGGTGTAGAGTCACCATCCCTGGAGGTGTTCAAGGAAGGACTGGATGTGGCACTCAGTGCTCTGCTCTCATTGATAAGGTGGTGATCGGTCAAAGATCAGATCCAGTGGTGTCAGAGGTCTTTTCCAATCTAAAAGATTCTCTGATTCAAATGAGCATGCACTGACAAGAAATGAAACACAAAGGTACCTAGAGAGCCAGACTAGTGCACTGCTCACACATGGGTGAAAACACCCAGCCTGAGGCAGAAGGGTGGGAGTCTCCTGCTGCAAGACTCAGGAAAGCCTGCATGGGCCTCCCAGACATGTTAAAGGTGTTGGTCCCAACAGCAATAAACCCTGAAATACACAGGTGGGAACAAACTGAGGGTGACATGAAATCTCCTGTGAGGTGGTCACCAATTAGGATAGAGGAGTTTGTCAGTGTGTGCCACTGTAGTTTATCTCATATTGCTGTAAATCTACAATCGAGGTTCAAATTAAATTAGGTGCAGTAATGGTCTCAACGTTGACTGCAGATTAAATCTGGGGGGTACCCAGGGGTCCCTCCTGTGACATAGCAAATCAGACCCAACCTTGCAGTCACCAGGTGGGTCCTTGTAATCCAGAGCCTGTGGACAGTGATCACAGTGTCCCCTGTGGGCAGGGACATCTGGAAGTGTCACTGTGAACCCAGCCTTCACCAAGGCCTGAGAGTCAAACCCTAAAGTGGTCCTGGACCCAGCCTCCCCTCAGGAGCTGGGATCCCCTGCTCAAAGCACAGCTGGCCACAGCTGGCTTCCAATCCAAGCCAGAAGCACAAGTGACAGCAGGTGAACAAACCTTAGAAGCACTTCAGTGAGGAGACAAGGGAGGGCTTCTCTGGATCCACAGGAGCTGTAACTATTTAACTGGTCTGAAATGAATCCCTTTCTTTCTTCCTGTACTACTTCATGCTGTGCTGCTTTCTCTGAAGGCAAAGGTTAAATTCCTCAATGCTGACTCAGAAAGGAAAGCTCTTCCCAGCTGCAGCCCACAACTCTGCCTTCCCTGGGAAATGGGTTCATTCATTAGGACAAGGCTTTCATTTCAAAAGCTCTCCTGTCACCTCCTAGGGGTAAAAATGTGTGAAGCAGGGGTGTCTCAGTGTGTGGTGGCACAAACACAGTATCCTGTGTTTTGGGACAGCCGTGTGCCACAGCTGAGGGACAAGGGACAGACAGCAGGACACTGGTGAGTCCCCAGGTAAGATAAGATATTCAGCAAGAAAGGACCAAGCAAGCCATAAATAAAAATGACCAAGAGGACTCTACTCCACAGGACCAACTCCACTATATCCCATAGGTTAGGAGAGTGTTGGATAAGAGGCCTGGAGCAATCTTGGTGCACTTACAAAGATCATTGTTCTGGCAGAAGTGCAGCTCACTCAGTGTTGTCTGGTTTTATCCTTGTTTGCTTTTTCTCCTTTTTTTTTTTTGTGTGAAGAACATGAGATAGAGAAATAGGGAGGATGTCAATGAGAACTTGAGGTGGCAGAACACAATTACAGATGGGAAATGGCCCAGGCATGAGAATTTGTAAAAGGAGTTACAAAGAATGGGGAAGATACACAGACACACGTTCAAAGCTCACTTCCATGCTTGAGTCACCTCTCTGTCCTTCCCTCCTGTTGTGAAATACTTAGAATATACTGCAAATATTTAAAGAAAAAAAGCCCATGCAAACAGTTCAACCCCCGCACTTTTAAGTTAACCAGTGCAGCAAAGCCAGGAGGGCAAAGGGCTGGTAATGACAAACCCAAGGAGCTGGGATTAGACCTGTGACCATCCTAGGAAGTCATTTCTAGGAACATGAAGCAGCAGCTGTACTTTAGACTTGCACATCCCTCTCCTGCGTGATCCTGCTTCATTTATCCAACAGGAACAGGACTGGGCAAGTTTAAGCAGACCAAAGGCTCTGGTGCACTGGGGTGTGTTTGTGAGACCAATAATCTGCATCTCCATCCGTGTCCCGTGACCCAGGCTGCAGAAACTTCCTGCTTTTGGAACCACCCACTGCTTTTAAACCTCTGCTTAAAAACAGGCTGCAGCACAAGGTCTGAGTGCCCTGATCTCCTTGCAGGGGGAGATGGTCAATATCCCAGCACAGGGATCGTGTAGGAAAGATAAAAGAGCACCCAATCTGGAAAAGCTGCCTGAAAAACAGGCACAGTGCTCAGAGAATACGGGCAGACATCTCCTGGCTGCTCCCTCACCTGGCCAATGCCTGCAAATATCACTCCCAACACCTGCAGGGACAAAGGCTTCAGGCTGTCCATGCATGAAATTGAATGAGGGGTTAATTAAAAAAATGCTGAAGAATCCTCTGTGTCTCTTCTTCCTGCACCTGAGTTTGTGTGCGTGTGTACAGCTCTCCAATTCTCCTTAAAAATTTATTTTAGAGATGTGTTTAATGGGATATAGACAAGCCAATCTTACCTGATCAGCAGTTTTCCTTCATGACCAAGCAGACATGGTACAAATTCACAGCTACTACTTAAATTGTCCACTCAACTGGAAGAAAAAAACCCCTCACATTGCCCATAACACAGCTCTGCTGTCAAGGCAGATGCTGAATTTGGAATCAGAGTCTGACCTTAAGGGCTTGTCATACTGCTCTGCAGAGATGTGGAGTAAAAATGTTACTTAAAAAGGAAAATAAAAAAGAAAGAGCATCTTAAAAGATGATGTAGCCACCCTGAACTGAAAACCTCTAAGGAGCAGTTCAAAAATCCATGCAGGAACTGCACTCTGGGAAAATGGATTCCATGAAGCCTGCAAAGGTGATGTTTGAGGCAGCAGAGGCTCCAATGTTAACCCTGGCTGTGGCAGGCTGCAGGAACACAGCATTGCTGTCTCTCTAGTGCCAAAGGCAGTTTTAAATGAACATGAATCCTACCATTACCTACAGTATAATTTTCTATCAGAGCCCTTAAAGGTGGTATTTGTTCCACTGACTTTTACCATGTAGAATGAACCTCAATTTGATGACATGATTTACCCATTTTTAACAAAACAGTGCTATGGAATGAAAGAGCTCTGCTCACCCTTCACATGTGCTCACTGCCACCAAGGGAGGTGAGGCTCTACCAAACTGAGCTCAAGAAAAACTGAAATCAGGGGCTTGTAACAGAATTTACTCTGGGACAAGTCATGGTTTCACTTAGGAAACATCACTGACTTATCAGGTTTCAGGAAAGGAGAGACATTTTAAATTCCAGGAGAGTCTTAACAAGTTTTAGTTCTGTATTAAAGCTGGTGTTTCTTGAATCACAGTGAAGGGTGTTGCCCAGACAAATGCAGATTTTTGTATCACAGCTTAGTCCATAGCATTTGGGGCCTCATGGCTACTTCATGAAGTTTTTATTTCTTTATTTTTAATTCAGTCAGGGCTAAAACAAAAGTTCCATTTGAAACGAGTAGGTTCACACACTGCCTTAACTCAAAATAACTCAAGGCCAAAATTAAATAGTTCCAAGTATTTTGGTTACTATTTTTGTGCAACAAACCTGCATTTTCCAAACCAGTGCTAAAATTGTGGGTTTCCACACCTGATGGGGCATACTAGGCCTGAGACAGTCTAAGAGGATGAAATTACAGGGTTGGATCTTAAGGAGAAGCAAAATTCTTCATCCTGGAAACACTTGGATACGACTTGAACTGGACTTGCTCAGTAAAACCAGTGACAGAACAAGGGTTAATTGGCACAAACCAAAACAGGGGAAATTTCATCCTAACACAAGAAACCCCTTTTTTACTGTAAGGGTGAGTGACCCCTGGCAACTGCTGCCCAAAGGGTTGGAGATGTTACAAACCTCAGTCCTGGGCTCTGCTGGGACAGGTTCTGTGTGAGCTCCAGCAGCCTCTGCTCTTCCCCCATTTGCTAACACAGGGATGCTCCTACACGAGATTATTCCACAATTTCCCAACTTTCACCAGCCCCACTTGCCCCCAGCTCTACAGGCTCTGTGTTTGCTCAAGACTGTGTTTAGCAGAGCTGGAACTACACCTAAACACCAATCCTTGGCCTTTTGCTGACACAGTTATAGATATTTAAAGGAGATGAAAGAACATGCTTTAAACCAGGCTTTGGATGCTACATTTTTATTACAGAGTTTATAATTGCCATTAGAATGATGGAGGCACAGTCTTAAAAGAATAGGAAACATGAGAAAACATGTTCTGAGATGCAAAGAACTGTAACAGCCCTACATGAACATTCCAAACAGCATTCATTTCTCCATTCTTCATCCCTAAAACTGAATAACAAAAGTTTTCCAGTTTAAAACATTTTGTTGGAAGTTCTAAGCAAAAAATAAGCATAGTTTTGAATAAATAAAAGTGTGTTCTTGCTTACATTGTGTTCTGGCAACTTCACTTTTTTTTTTTGTATAAAATTTCAAGTGTTTTAAAGTCTTTTAAAAGTAAATTTGGTAAGATTCAAAGAGTAACTTTTAAAGCCTGGAGCACATGTATTTTTTTATTAAATAGAGCACAGGTTTATAAATAGCTAGACACGGAAAACAATAAAATAGACAAAGGAGTAATACAATATTGTTTGTAACTGAGTGTTTCCACGTGATAGTTTAAATTTCTGAATCCAAACTGTCTCCAACAGAAGCAACCTATTTACACATTAAAACATTTACATTTGGGAAAACACTGAGCTCCCACACATGATTCCACTTGCACTGTACATTCAAACAGAAAGGGATTTTGGTTCTTCAACGTAAAGCACCTTTTGTAATATTTTAATCTCAAGATAAGCATCCTAGAAGTCATTACCTCACCCTTGGGGAGTGCTGGACAGAGAACCTGCTTTCAAAAAATCTGAGTTTATCACAACCACCTGGCCCTCACCCTGCCTTGGGCTCAGTTATCTCCTCTCCCCAGAGCCTGATCCTCTGGCTGTCCCTACAAGCTGCTCTCACATCCCTCCCAGCCAGCAGCTGCTGTTCCTTACTGCCTGATAATCATCCTGCACCTCTTTAAGTGTCCTGGTTTGGAAAAAGAGCCTTATTTTGCTGTACCTGGATTAAACACTGAGTTTCACAGAAAATGATAAAGCCTAGAAAAAACACCTGTGTTGGAAAAAAGTTGGAGGTAAAACTGTAAACATTCAACCTACACAGCATTTGGACAATGAAAGGAAAGTGCTCTAAAAATATACCTGGAAATTGTTGAACAAGTTCTTAATGCTGCTTTATTTACTAACCAGGAATTCAACCCTGAATTACCTCCCTGTGGGTAATTCAGTGGGAGGTGAATGTGGCATTTCCAAGCCATCCACTCCCCAGCCAGCACTGAAACTCCCACCTGAAGGAGTGGCCGAGACCACGCACAGCACAGACAGAAATATGGAAATACCTCCCTTGCACCTGCACAGCCATGCCAGGAACACAGAGAAGGAGAGTGGATAAACAGGACAACTGAAATTTTTGCGTGATTGTGAAGCGCTAAAACCCATCCTCACACGATCAAACAGCTTTGGGTAAGGATCTGCTTTGTAAAAACAGTTCTGCTGCTGCAAACTGAGAACAAAACCTCATGGAATGGCTGTGCAGTGATAGATCTCAGCATGTAACAACACCACATATTACATACAAGTGTAATCCAATTTATAAAAATACTCTGTACTCACGTAGAGATATTAAGAACCCAAATCCTGCTACAAAAGTTTTTTTTTTTCTTGAACCAGCAGCACATGATACTGCTCCCCTCACTGCAATACAGGTACCCTGATTTCCTCACAACACATCCCCCAGCACAGCTCTTCTGCTCTCACACAACAGGATTTTTCTGGTGGTTCTCAGATAAAATGCAAGAGCTGTTTACTCAGGACTTTTTACATACACAATCTATGCCCTGACATCAGGCTTTGAGTTAAAAAGCAGAACATTAAAGAGAATCTCTTTGTCTTCATCAAACTGAGTATTTCTTCTCTATAAGCACAACTGGTACACATTCACATCATGGACTGCACTTCATTATGAAATTCAACATTATTGAACGCAGCAATTCCTACCAATGACTGCCTCAGCAGAGGGTGGGGACAGCATGGTTCAGTGAGTAACAAACAGGTAACAGCCACTGCTGATGAGCCTCTCTTTCTCACTGAGGATATTTTTGATATCAATAATTTAATGATCAAGAGCTGCATTTTGATATTGCAGTTCAGCAACAAATGACAACTGTCTGAATTCACAATGCCTGGATCTGCACAGAACAAGCAGAGGGGGTTTGGATCAACCAATGCAGTGATGCTGGGCCATTCCTGGAATACAGACACTTCACAAGCAAAGCCTGAACTGTAAAGACTTTAAAGGCAGTCTGTGACAAACTCCCCTGGTTCATTGGAGTAGTGCCAGTAGATCCTGGTGGTGAGCACTGCTCCTTCCTAAAGCTGAACACTTTGACTAAAACCACCTCACACTGATATTGCATTCAGGTGTTGCAGGAGTTTTTGGCTTAGGAGAGGTTGGGAATGAGCAAACCTCCCAACCCCAAACCTTCATGAAGGCAGAGAGTCAGAGGGCAGGACGTGCAGAGCTCAGTGTGGGGATGGCCCCAAACCTCCCTGTTTGCTGCCACACAGGAATCTGGATCCCATGGAGATGATTTGAAGCCTGGAGTGTGAAAAGCTGGAACCAGATGTTGACAACAAGAAGAGGCATTTGAGAGGACCCATTTCTGGCAGAAGGCAGGCTGTGGGAGTGAGAGGGTTCTGAAGTAAGGCACATCTCTCTGCAAACAGAACCTTCAGGATTTTGCAGATGCAAATTCACAATTTTTTCACACAGTACTGAACTCCACTATGCATAAAATAGCCTGGTATAAGGCTGGGAAATCAGTTTCTGCTTTCTTAGTTTCCTTAATTGTATTTTGACAATTTGCCAAAATAAATGCTATACTGCAAGCTCCATGGAATGGGAACACAGCCCTGTTTGTGAGCATCAACAGCCCTGCACCAGATATTTTTGGTAAGTCTAGATTAAAAACCACAAAAGACTCTGGAAAGTCACTGCAAAAACTACCTCTACACTGAGAAGAAATGCATCCAGAAGACCTCCACAAGGATCAGGACATGCACAGACCTCACGAGAGCTGTTTTGGTTGTGTTTTTTGCTTCAGGGTATTTTTGTTTTGCCTCAGTGGGGTGGGAGGAGCGAGTCTTTCATAAGGCTGTGTCATCATCTTCCCCAAAGTCCCCCACCAGCAGCGAGTGCTTGTCTGGCTCGCTGAGGACGATGCTGTTCACAGAGCGCTTGTCTGAGAGCAGGGAGTTGATGGAGGCCCTGCTGTAGGTGATGATTCGATCCATCAGGCTCAGCTTGGGGGAGCCAGCCCCGCTCTCCTCGATCCCCACGTGCACGCTGATCTCTGACGGGCTCTTGTGCCTCAGCTGGCCACGGGCACGGAACTCCAGCTTCTCAGAGCTCGGCTTCTGGTACCTAGGGAAGGAAAAACCAAAATATATTGCTGCATTCGGATCCCTCCCTGATAATTCCCTGCCAGGTGTGTCAGTCACCTCTCCTTTCCCCTCCCTTGCCCCCTGCCTGTCTGTCCGTCCTGGCATTCCAGAAGGGCCTCAAGTGTTTGGCAGAATTCAAAAGATGCCCTACCCCTGGAGGGACACTGGGCCATCCAGGTGTCCTGTGTCCCTTAAGATGTACCTGGTTGGTGGGATCCCTACCCCTTCCCTCCCCCTCTCCCTGGGGTTCAAAGGAACAGCAACCACACAGTCAGGGAGTTCTGTTGGAGCTGTTGCTGCATTCAGAGGCCTGTGGGCCAGAATAAAGCTGTGGATCCAAACCCTCCATCAGAACTGACTCCTTTCCTTCACCATCACCTTAAAGCCTTCTCCACCAGATGTAAACCTGAGCTCCTGCATGCCTGGAATTGTCTCCATGTGCTCAGCTGCAGCATCCAGCTAGCCAAGGGTGTCTCTGGGGTGAAAACACCACACATCCAGCTAGCCAAAAGTGTCTCTGGGGTGAAACACCACACATCCAGCTAGCCAAGGGTGTCTCTGGGGTGAAACACCACAGTGCTGCTGTTTGGTCAAGCAGCAAGGATCATACAAGCTCAGGCACATCCCATCTGGCTATATTGGTAATTATTCCAATAATATATCAATACCTCTGAAGCTGAACTACACTGAAATATGAACTGATTATGCACAAGTCAGAGGCATATATAATTTGACCAACAAGATCTCTCACAAACACACAAAGGCCATTAAGTGTCACAGTCATATTTTCTGAAAAATCTCTTTGCCCAGGATTTTCTCCTGGGAAGCTGAGAAGCCTCAGAGAAAGAGGAAAACAAATTATCATTTCATTTGCTTCTCTTGTGTTGTGCTCACACGTGTTTGGAGATTGTTTCATTGGTTTCATGTGAATTGCTTTGACTTATTGACAATTTTGAATTATTTGACAATCAGGGCCAAGTTGTGTTGGGGCTCTGGAAAGAGTCACGAGTTTTCATTATTATCTTTTTAGCCTTCTGTAAGTATCCTTTCTGTATTGTTTAGTACAGTATTCTTTAATATAATATAGTATCATAAAATAATAAATTAGCCTTCTAAGAATATGGAGTCAGATTCATTATTCCTTCCTGCCACGGGGCACCCCACAAATACAATAATTAAGGAATTTCCCATTCTGAACTCTTCTGGTTTGTACATCTCTTCCCATTAGAAATTACATTTCTAAACACTGCTGTCTTCTTAACACAGACTTGTGAACTGCTCTTCAAAAGCCTTCAAAATCTCTCACAGTCCCACATTTATTTTCTGTCTCTCCAAATGAAAGACCTGAGCTTCAAATCCAAGTTACAAACCACAAGACTGTTCCTACTCACATCTTTAAGAGCAAAGAAGAAAGCACAACAGAGACTGAGGAGGCAGCCATGGCTGCAGATCCCATCCAGGGCTGCAGAACCAAACCAATGGGCAGGAAGACACCTAGAAAATTACATCAGCAGTAAGTTCAGAGCAGGAACACTGCATTATTCATATATTAATAGATACAATTTCACACAGACTGTCCAGTTATACTTGTTTTTTAATGTGTTAGTAAATGGGATTTTAGTTTAAATGACCAATATTTAATATATAAGGATTTGTGGTTTATCCCAACTAGAACCTCAGCCTGAAACTCAGAGGTGGCATGTCCTGCCCACCCTGCAATAAAACTGTTTGTTCACAGGATCAGGCTCTTCCAACAAACCTTTTATCTTGAAGCTATTCTGATGTGCTGAGCACATCCATAGTGTGGGAGGAGGACAGCTCACTGATGCCTTGAGAAGGCTGAGCTAGAACAGAGGCTGGGCAGAGGTAAAGAATAAAGCAGGGATTTATTAAAAGGCCTCAATGGATCCACCTCGGGCAGCACAAGAGCCCCGCCAGGGCTACACCCAAGATGAACCAAAATGGTCACAAAAATCCCCAACTGGTCACGGGGTCTCTCACTTTTATAAGTTCTGGTCCATTTGCATATTGGAGTTCATTGTCCAGTTACAGCTTTAGGTTATGAAGTCCCATCCTCCTTGTTTTTCTCTCTGCAATTCACTGTTGTTAATGCTTTTGGGGCCTGAGATTTGTATCAGTATCTAGCTGGTCCCCAGCAAGAGAAGGAATTGTTTTGTCTCCCTACTCTGTGAAGAGAGCTCACCAATACTCAATATGAAGTTCAGAACTCCACACTAAAACAGCACAAAATCTGAAAAATATAAAAGCTAAAATTTAAGGTATCATCACAGATACTCCACTGCAACGTCCCCAGGCAGAGAACTCTGCCCTTACTGACAGCCAGAAATAAAGACAATGGAAACTCTCCCACCCAAAGTAAATCACTGCAATCTTCTACTCACTGAGCCCAATCCAGTTAGTGCAGGCACTACTCACACACCTGCAGCTATGGGAACTCCAATGAGATTATAAATTAGAGCAAAGACAAAGTTGATCCGGATCCTCTTCACAGTTTTCCTGGACAAATCTATGCTTGCTACCACATCCATCAGGTCATCCTGCAAGTGAAAATGTTCACTGGAGCACTCAGAGAGACAGAAAGCACACAGGTGGTGTCTTCAGATGCGTTACAGCTCACTACAGTGCACTGGATGGAACAGGCTAAGCACAGTGAGCCCTCTGGAGGCTGCTCTGCTCAGGCCAATCCATCACAATCCCAGTAATGTCCACAGCCCCTCCCAGGACAGCTCCAAACACTGACCACAGCCTGCCAGGGAGCAGCTGATGTGTAGGAAGAAGTGCTGGTAACCCTGGAGGTGCCATGGTGAGTTACCCAAATGTAATTTATGTTTGCCAAAGGACAGGTCACTTTGTCTTCCTTTGCCACTCTCAAACTTTCATTACCTCAAAATGTGCAGTACCCAGAAAATGTGGAAGTTTCTTTCATGGGATAATCACTGCACTAAACACAGTGAAGACAATCTCTGCTCCAGTTCTCCAGCTGATGGAGACTGTGCACCCCTGCATCACCCAAAACACCCTGGGCCTTCTGACCCCTCCTACCTTTAACTTTGATTTCTTACCCTGATGAGAACCACATCAGCGGCCTCGATGGCCACATCCGTGCCCGTGCCGATGGCAATGCCCACGCTGGCCATGGCCAGGGCTGGGGAATCATTGATCCCATCTCCAACCATGGCCACACGCTTCCCTTCATCCTGCAGCTGCTTCACTTTGGCCACTTTGTGCGAGGGGAGAACCTCTGCAAACACTTTGGTGATGCCAACCTGAACAGAGAGAGAGAGAGAGAGAGGACACAGCTTTTCCAGCAGCTCTCAAAGCTCCTGCCTGGAATGATGTGGCCGGGAAGAGTGAAACCCATTTCATCACTCATGAGCTAAAGTGCAAACCCAGCTCACAATATGAAAACAGCTCTGAATTTACAGTTGATGTTACTTCCATTCAAAAACTTCTTGCAATCTCGAGTCCAAATGTTTTTAAAACTACCATCTTTCACAGCAGAGCAGCCACCAGCAATATGAACATGCCACACCACCCTTCCTGCAGAAAGCAGCCCCAGGCCCCCAGCCCACCTGGGAGGCGATGGACCGGGCTGTTTTGCTGTTGTCACCAGTCATGAGGACAACTTCTAAGCCCATGCTCTTCAAAGTGTACACTGCCAGCTCAGCCTCTGGCTTCACTGTATCTGCAATAGCTATCAAGCCACAGAGCACTCCTGAAAACAGAAAAAGTGTTTGTAATGAAGATCTTTATCAATTTAGAAAAACTAACTTCCCCCAGTAAGTCCAGTTCCAGAACCACTTCATACTGACAGTAAAAAGTGAGATGATAAGAGGTATTAAGGCAGCAAGATAGAATATGGACTATCCAACCACAAAAAAATAAAAATTCATTTTTTCTCTCCTTTTTCCCCTTTTGCTTTCTTTGAAGTCTTTGCACTGTATTATGCCCAACGGTCCTGTCAGCTAAGAAATGCAGGAAGAGCCTTTCCCACAAGAAAGTGCAGTAAAACTGATTAATTATCTCTTTTCATCCCATTACTCTGCTGCAGCTGTAGCTGCTATGACATCACTACTTATTAATCTCTATTTATGTCATGTTTTATGTGATATTTAGTGGCTGAACACAGCAGGAGCCCTGAACTCACCATCCACAGCTGCAAGGACAGCCGTGCGGCCTCTCCGCTCATGTTCCATCATGGCTTTGTCCACCTCATTTCTCACCACAAGGCCATTCCTGGTCATCCATTCCCTGTTCCCAATGAGAACTGAGTATTTCTGAGAGGTCACAGTAGCTGAAGGAAGGAAACACAATGTGGAAAACAATCATGTGGATAACCAGGGAGCTTCCCTGCAGCTCATCCCAGCCAGGCTCTCCCAGTGGGGACTGGAACAGCACTGCAGGGAATCCAAACAGAAATAAAGAATTCCTCAAAACTTTCTGCCCTGCCATCTCTTCACGTGATCTTCACAAGAGAGACACCAACGTTTCTTAGGTCCTGGGGAGTCAGCCCATGTCAGAGGGCCAAAAACCACAGGAAAAAGGACAGTAAAGGACCAAGACACCTTCTCAGTGCTTTTGATTTCTATGAACAGCCCAGTGGAGTTGAAAGACCTAACAGTGAGCTGTTCTCAAGTGAAAACTAACCAGTTATGCAAATACACATAATTTTGGCTAGTAAATGGTAACTTGGGATGAAGCAAAGTAAAGCCAAAGAGAGCTGACAGACAACTCCTGTCTGATTTTCCAGTCCCATATTCAACGTGTAACTTGAAATTGTATTTAACTTAAATGTTCTGAGTGATGTGTGAGCACGAAATAAACTGATGAGCAACTAATTAATGTGTGCCTTGATGTCAGCCCAGTTCTGCAAGGTGGAAATAAATGACCACATTCCTAAGGATCCTAAAGACACAGAAACAAAAATTGCCCATTTTATTCTCAAACCCAGAATTAACTTACTTGGCAGTTCAGCATCAATGATCAAAGGAGGGTGCACTGATTCGTCTGCATTCTCCTCAATTTTCACAAGTGTCACATTTTTAACATTGTTTTCTTCAACCATTCTGTTTTTCCTGTAGAGTAATGCTTCAATATTGGTGACTTTGCAACTAATGCCACAGCCAGGAACTACTTGAAAATCTGTACATGTCCCAAGGGTTTCTGAGTTCAGCTCCTAGAAAAAAAGGATGGAAACTGATGAAGTTTTTAAATACAGAAAAGCACGATGCAATTATAAAGCCCACAAAATTAAAATGCAGTTCAACAAAGAGGAGGAGTGAAATAATCATCAAAATCTAGGTCTGAATGGTGCCTCTAATACGGTGTGATTTATGTGGCTCCACAATTTTCAGCTTTCCCAATTAAACACAGCTGTCGGAACCCAGGACATCCCTCTGGCTGCCCTGGATGGCTCAAGCCCCTGCCAGGGGGCTCAAAGACCTTGGCACAGAGCCCAAGACCCCTGTGCCTTTGATTTTGACCCATGGAGCAAATTACCACCTTTATATGAAGAATTACAAGTCAAGAGAGTTTAAGCTGAATAATAGTTAGCTTGTCACGGGGTGAAAAGTATATTTTTGGGGTTTTTAGAATGGGGGCTCGGGGTCCCAAGATGGAGGAATTTGGGTGTACCCTGTCCTTCTTCTTTCTTCTTCCTAGCCTCCATGTTCTGGGTGATGCTGGCACTTTTGGATTGGTTTATGGTAGGAGCTCACTGTCCAACATAGGTGATAGGTATTGGGAAGTTATTGTAAATAATGTACACAGAGTTTTTAGTATAAAAAGATAACACTGCCCTGAGGGTGGCCAGTGTGCCTCTGTCTGACCTGCTGGACAGACCTCGGCAGGCCAGAGAAAGAATGTTATAGATAAGAAACAATAAACAATCTTGAGAATGAGAACAGAAAAATCCTGATTCCATCTTTGACTGCCAGGCTGGGAAAAGAGACTTTCTAATGCATCTCAGGGTCACTCTGGCCAGCAGAGATTCTGAGACACAGCAACTACTTAACCTGCATGAACAGTCTTGTGCTATTGGGAAGTCCTGCCAGGGAGGTTCTTGCACAGGGAGAGCAGGCTGTGTGTGGGAGCCCCTCTAGTACCTTCTTGCAGTACTTGGTGATGGCAGCTCCCAGGGGGTGCTCGCTGCTGCTCTCTGCTGTCCCCACGATTGCCAGCATTTTGTGACGAGGGAGGAGGTTCCCCTCCACCAGGAACTTCACCTGCATCACCTCTGGAGTGCCGTGGGTGATGGTCCCCGTTTTGTCAAACACAACCACCTTCACCTGCAGGAAAGTAGGAAGATTTCACTCAATGAACCCAGCATGGAGGTGCAGATTCCTTGGAAAAGCACCCACTTTAACTCTGAACACAGAGCCATCACCTAACAGGGAACACCCTGAGCTGGACAGGACCCACCAGGACTGTAGGACCGTGTCTGGGATGGGCTGTTGGGGTCTAACTCTGGCTAGCAATGGACCCCAGCCCATAAGATCCTACACAGACCAAAGCAAAAGACTGGAAAC
>NW_005054617.1:110655-111747 GCF_000277835.1 Geospiza fortis
TGTGGGAACCTGCGTGGCACATTTATTTCCAAGGTGGGCAAGAGGCCCTGGACCCAGGGCAGGAGACTTTTATACCCAAGGGAATGGGGAGCAGGCAGAGGAGGCAGATCACAACCAATCAATGAGATACAAGTGGAGAGGGTCTGACCAGGGGAGAGACCACCAGGGGGTATTGGGCAGAGGGGTGGGTGAGAGAGAAACCATGTGATAAAAGAGGGGAATAACAAACCACATTGTTGCCCTGATTTTTTAAGTTTTTCTAAGCCTTCTGATGTTTACATTCTTGTAGCAAACTTTCTCACACACTTTCTGTAAATAACTTATTGTTTTGCATTCTTTTATGGAGAAGGAGAAATTTGATGGACTGTCGGTTTGTCCAGTGTCATTGGAGAGGAGGCACTTTCAGCCTCCAATCCACTGTCACTTCTGGAAAACTGTAGGTGGTGGAGTCAGAAAATAAACTTCCCTTTTTCTTCACCTTGAGAGCAGTGGTGTGTGCACTCGTGTTGTTTCGTGTCCTATAGTGACACCACATGATATAACAAACTATTCAGTGCTATATGAAGACTACTCTGTGCAAATCTCTAATAACGCAGTGCAAAACAACAACTATTTAGTGTCACAGACATGCTTTATGAAAAACCCTTTCCTTAGGATTTTTTCTCCTGAGAAGCTGAGAGGCTTCAGAAACAAAATGTAAACAATTATTATCTGCTGCTGTGGAATGCAACAGGTGGATCTGTGATTGGGCTCATGTAGTTATTTTTAATTAATGGCCAATCACAGTCCAGCTGTATCAGACTCTCTGGCCAGACACAGGATTTTGTTATCATTCCATTCCTTCCTTGCAAGCCTTCTGATTAAATCCTTTTCTTCTATTCTTTTAGTATAGTTTTAAGATAATATATATATAAATAATAAAATAATAAATCAAGCCTTTTGAAACACAAAATCAGATCCTCCATCACCGCCCTACAAGCCATAGAATACTATGAAGCACCCTTTTCCATTGCCAATGGAATCTACAGCTCAACCTTCTTTGTTGCTACCAGACTCCACGCCCTGCATGTCATTATCAGCTCTACATTCCTG
>NW_005054617.1:111757-132331 GCF_000277835.1 Geospiza fortis
AAATCACCACTTCGGGTTTGAAGCAGCCGCCTGATACGGACACTTCGTAGACGTCGTATGATTATTACTCTACATTTCTATCTATTGATGAGGATCTTACTCTTCTAGTATACTAATTACAATCGACTTCCAATCCTTAGACTCTGGTTTAAACCTAGAGAAGAGTAATTGTAGGAGTGTCGGGGGGTAGGACGGTCGAGACGGATGGAGACCAGAGATCTCTGCAGCCCGGTTGTGGAACTTGTGGTTTATTGCAAAGGGCCTGGGTGCAGGGCCCTGCTGGGAGCTGCCAGCCACAGCTCAGAGCAGGCTGAGAGAAGAGAGGGGGAGAGAGGATGAGAGGGTAAGAGAGTAAGAGGGTAAGAGCACGAGGTTCCCGTTACAATATAATAAATCTTCTTCTGTGGTGAATATTCTAATTCTCACTAACCAATCTAGTACAGTATACAAATCCTACAGCAGTTAGATTCAGCCTATAAGAATCATTACATTACCATACTGTGTTATATTGTAAACTCTAAAAACTCCTCTTTGACCCCCTTCTGCCAAGCTGTAGGGTCTGCTCTGACCCTTGGGCCTGTCTGCAAGCAGAGGGTGTTGTTCCATCAAAAGGGGATTACCTTCAGCTGGCCACACCATTGGTTTCCAGTTGTTCAGTAACTGAGGTATCTCAAAGCTTGCTTTCATTTCAATCTCACTTATAGTTTCTATATTCCCAAAATCTTTTGCCAGACAATCATATTTATAAGGCTTTCCTGTTTCATCTTCCCCAACAAGTAATAAACATAGTCCTGTTCATACTGGCCCTATCCCTAACCCTAAGCATCCTCTTAACTCCTCTCGTCCTGGGACCCCTGTGAACACCACCACAATTTACTGCAATACAACACCGGACATTCCATCATCACCTCCTCCAAAGAGCTGGCAAAACCCCCAGGCTGGCAGCCTTGGGGTACCCACCTTGTGTGCCATCTCCAGGGGCTCCCCTCCCTTGATGAGGATGCCATTCTGGGCACCCACGCCCGTGCCCACCATGACAGCAGTGGGGGTGGCCAGGCCCAGCGAGCAGGGACAGGCGATGCACAGCACCGTGATGGAGGCCTGGAAGGCGAAGCGGATGATCACCTCTGCTGCTGAAATGCTCTTGTTGTAGCCCTGGGTATGGAGGGGAGATGGTCAGGGAAGAAATCAAGCAACAGGAACAACACATTTGGCTGTGCATTGTCTTGGGAGAGGAGTGGGTCAGGGAGAAATCAAACAAGAACAATGCATTTGGCTACGCATTGTCTTGGAAGCTGGAAACATCTGCTAATGTATGCACACAGCAAAGTATGCAAAACCTAAGGTGAATGATTAAATTAATGATTAATTAACCAACTTGTGTTCTGTACTATGTCACCACGATATTTTATGAAAAATCCCTCTGCCTTAGGATTTTTCTCCTGAGAAGCCTCAGAAAAGAAATGTAAACAATAATTATCTGATTGGTTGGAATGTGCTTTGGAGGTTGCTTACCAACAGGTGCATCTTTGATTGGTTCCATGTGAATTATTTTTAATTAATGACCAATCCCAGTCCAGCTGTGTCAAACTCTCTGGTCAGTCACAGGTTTTTATAATTCATTCCTTTCTAGCCTTCTGATGTCTCCTTTCTCTTTCTTTAGTATAGTTTTAGTATATAATTTTCTTTTAATATAATATAATATCAAAAAACAATAAATCAGCCTTCTGAGAACTTGGAGTCAAATTCTCATCTCTCACCTCGTCCAGAGGACCCTCACAACACTGCATCTACCCACTGATAGCTGCATGTACCCACTGACAGCTGGGGGTGCTCAGCCTGGAGAAAAGGAGACTCAGGGCTGCCCCCATCACTCTGCACAGCTCCTGAAAGGTGCCTGTGCTCAGCTGGGGCTGGGCTCTTTCTGCAGCAGCACTGACACAGCCAGAGCACACAGCCTCAAGTTGCACCAGGGGAAATACAGGGTGGATATCAGGAAAAAGTTTCTTACAGAAAGGTGATAAAGTTCTGGGGAGGTGGAGTCCCCATCCCTGGGTGTGTTTAACAAAGCCTGGATGTGGCACTGGGTGCCAGGGTTTAGCTGAGGTGTTGGGGCTGGGTTGGGTTCAATGACCTTGAAGGTCTCTTCCAACCCTGTGATTCTGTGAATTCTCCTCAACTGTTTTATTTATAGGACATTTCCCTAAACAAGACACCACATGCTACAACTCTTTAATGATGCACTGTAATAAAAGATACTGTATCAAAGATAGATATATATATATATATGTATATATACTAAGGTGCAAAAAAAGCAGGTATGAAGATGGCTTTCCTGGAAACAGAGAAATTCTAATCAGAAATAGTTTTGAAACAAGAAACCCTGTGACCTGAGCAACACTTAAGTCCAAGTTGGGATCCAGCTCTCCTCTGGAATTTGTAACCAAGATGAAGTCCACTGATTGCCAAGATGAATTTACACACAGCTACATATATAATTGGAGCTTGTGACAGGAGGGACTTCTTTTTCCCACAGAGGAGGGATGGATGGTGGGGAATTTTTGATGTTTAGTATTTCTTTTAAATAACCTTTTCTTAAAATCCTAACTCACAAGAGTTGATTAATTACTGTGGATTCTTTTCTAGTACAACTGCAGGAATGATACAATATAAAAAATACATAATGTAAAAATGTACTAACAAGAGCAGTAATAGTGAGCAACTGCTTGCAAGGGTAATCCAGAAAGGGAACCACTGCAGTCCAATAGAACTATAAGGCTGTTTATTAAATATTTCAGAAGGTGTTTAAAGAAATTTACTTACCAGAAAGTATTTTTCCACTATTTCAAAATCCACAAACCCAATTATAATCCAAGCAAAAAGGGTAACCACAGAGACAGCCACTATAAAAGGAACGAAGTAGCCACTGAGTTTGTCTGCAAATTGCTGGATGGGAGCCTGGCAAGGAGAAACATCACTCAGCACCGTCATGTTTGTGTCTGAAGGCACAGAAGAGAAGAATCACAGCTGCTGCTTGCAGCACACTTGGCTTGCCACACTTCATAATTAGAGATTTACTTAATAAGAGGATGAGACTTGGCTCAGCAGACAGGATCAGAGTCCTTACTCAGCAAGAAACTTCATTATGCAGCTGCAATTGAAATCCAAGCAGCCTCAGCCACCCCTGCAGTGATTCGGTGTGCTGGTGCCTGCATGAGACAGCAAATCTCAAGTGTTAAAGTGGGTGATACTCTACCTTGGAGGTCTGGGCCTCCTCCACCAGTTTAACAATCTGGGACAGGGTGGTGTCAGCTCCCACGTGGGTGGCAGAGATGAGCAGGGACCCGTTCTGATTGATGGAGCCTGCAATAACTGTACTGCCAGGCTTCTTGGTCACAGGCATGGCCTCACCTGAGCAAAGGGCAGAACAGACACAGCACTGTTGAAAAAGGTACCTTGGGACAGCTGCCAACTCCAAACACATCAACTTCAACCTCCCCTCTGGAGATTTGTTTAAAGGAAAAGAGTTTTACACTTGGAAAAAGCAAATGCTGACCTGTGATGAGAGACTCATCCACCATGGAGTGTCCTTCAATGACACGGCCATCCACTGGGAATTTGCCTCCTGGGACCACTTTGACAATGTCCCCTCGCTGAACCAGCTCCACATCCACTTGCTCCTCACTGCAATAGTGCAAAGGTTTCATAAGGGACTAGAACTGGAGTGACCCAAGTAAAGGAGCTGGCACTACACACAAAGCACAGCCCCACTGGCTGGCATTAGTGCTTACAAAAATTATCACAAGAAAGTCATAGTGCTCTTTGAAATGGCCTATTTTATCAGAATTTTATTTACCTTCCAGTTAAGAAAATCTACTTTATCTTTTATTTATCTATTTAAGAAAACCCACTTTATTTATTTTTCTGTCTTATCACAGAAAAAAATAGCAATAAACCAATACACCAAAGCAGAGCAGTGTTCATTCTGCATTTTAATATTTTTATCTGCCAGCAAATCTGAAATTATTTGCTTCATAGTTCCATAAAATAGTAAACTTTTTCTGTGAATTAAGCATAATCTGAAGTTACTTGCTTCATAGTTCTGTATGTTCTATAGAATAGTAAAATTTGTCTGTGAATTAAGCATATTAACAACAAAAAAGGAACAACAGAAAAAGCAAATGATAAAGCAAGATACCTTAAAAGAACGTTATCAGGGCCCAAGGTAACAATAGTAGCTTCAGTAGCTTGTAATGAAATTAGTCTTGCCAGTGCTTCTGAGGTTTTACCCTAGAATAATAATTTTCACATTTTTCTGACTATACTATTGAAACAAAAAGCTGGGTAAATGACAACTGTGTACATTGCAATTTACCCTTTTAACAAAACATTTTCTGCAAACAGTCTGATATTAAATCATACTTTTATTAGTTCAGTTATTAAAGATGATTTCACGACACAGAAGGTTAAAGAACCCAGCAAAGCTTTTGCATGGGATGTTTTCTGTGGTGGTGTTCACAGGGGTCCCAGGACGTGGGAAGAGATGAGAATCTTGACTCCATGTTTCAGAAGGCTGATTTATTATTTTTTGATATATATTATATTAAAAGAAAATGATATATTAAAACTATACTGAAAGAATAGAAGAAAGGATTTCATCAGAAGGCTACCAAGGAAAACAGTGGAATGATAACAAAAGCTCGTGACTCTCAGAGAGTCTGAGCCAGCTGACTGTGATTGGCCATTAATTAAAAACAACCACATGAGACCAATCACAGATGCACCTGTTGCATTCCACAGCAGCAGATAATCATTGTTTACACTCTGTTCCTGAGGCCTCTCAGCTTCTCAGGAAAAAAAATCCTAAGGAAAGGATTTTTCAGAGAATACCATGGCTACAGTTTTCCCAGGGTTCTGAGGCGGTTCCTGTTTGCTCACCTTGGCCACATGCTCCAGCCAGCGGCCCAGCGAGATGAACACGAACAGCATCGGGGGCGTGTCGAAGAAAGTCACAGGGTTCACTTTGGCCCTCTCAGCCATTGCCACCAGGAGGATGATGAAGGAGTAGAGGAAGGCAATGGATGTTGCCAGCACCACGAGCACGTCCATGTTGGCTGTGTTGTGCCTCAGTGCTCGGGAGGCCTGGATGTAGAAGTGCCACCCCCCAAACACCTGCAAGGGCATTTCACACAGCTCCAGCACACAGCAGCAGCAGCTTTTCCAGTTTATTTGTGCAATTTCCCCCTTTCTCTGAACATAATCCCAGCTCTAACCAGGGCTGTGGTTTTTCCAGCACTCTCGGGTATTCCCAGTGCCTTTCCAATGGGATTCAGGAGCTGCCTCAGGTGCACTGCTGCTGGAGCTCTGGATGCTGAGAATTTGAAACTTTCTATGCTGAAGGGCACAGACCCACAAGAGAATACTACATTTGACCTGAGGCCTTGGAGAAGGCTTCCAAAATTGATTGACAGCACTGGGATTGTGGGTATATAGTTTGATTAGAAGTGTGTAATGTCACAGGGTGGAAAACTTAGAGTTTAAGGTTTTAGAATATAGCAATATATATGGGGCAAGATGGAGGTTTTAGGGTGGTGGCTGGTTGTTCTTCTTCACCTTCTTCTCCATGGGTTTGGGTGGTATTTTGTAATTAGACAGAAAAGTTCACATTGCAGACCTCAGGTGATTAGTTATTGGGTCAAAAGTGAACATAATTTAGGTATCATTTCTTAATTGGACAGTTTAAGTTTAGCCTTAAAAGACCTTGTAACAAAAGACTGTTAGCCATTTTTGTACCTTGTTAGTGAAGAACTGCAGAACTCACTACTGTGAGACTGTAACACAAATAAGAAATAATAAACACCTGAGTCTGAACACAAAATACCATCTCCAGTGCCTTCAATCCCAACCTTGACAGAGGTAAAAAAAGAAGCCAGGAACCAGCACAGAGCAGCTCCCCACAGCCTGCCCTGCCCCTGGAGTCCCCAGCACCCATTATTTTGGCAACAGCAGAAGCACATAAGAACCTCAAAAGCATTTTACATCAGCACAATTGCATTCACTTTTCAAACTTAATTTCTTCATCACCTTCCAATTTGAGCATTTAAGCCCAACAAAGCAGGAGTTGGCATAACCCCACTCACCTGTACAGGGACACAGAGTAAAAATGACAGGAAATTCATGACAGACAATCCTGGTAGGAGCTGGTACTCCAGGACCATGGAGGAGTGGAGGGCCTCCATCTCCTCACTGCTCATGTTGTGGTGTGCGTGAGCATGCGAGAGCTGGCTGTCCATCACCATCATGTAAATCATCAGCCCCATCACAGGGATGCAGAAAACCAGGCTCACCACAAAAGACCTTTTCCACCTCAGATTTAAAAAGAGAGAAAAAAAAAAGGAAAAAACCACTTGTATTGCAGTCAAGTGCTGGAGAATATTTTAAGTAGTAAGTCTGCACAGTCACAGAAAAAAAAATCATAAATTGATGGTTGAGTAACAAAGAAGAATCAAAGATGTTTATGGAATCTTAGTATGTTTGGGAATACTTACTGCCTGATTTCCTGTTTGTGATCCAGATGACTGGCAGATCTATCCTTTTTGACTAAGGAAGTAGTAAAACCTAAATCCTAAGGGAAAAAAGTAATAAAAAAGAGAACAGTCGGTTCTAAAATGCACTTTGTGCTCAGTTATTGCCAAATTACTGATGGTGCTAGTCTTACCTTTGATTAACTTTATTAACATTTCTGGTATAAAGTGTTATTATTGTTTAGTTACCATTGTCTGTTATTATTGTTCAGTTACTTTTCAAGAAGAGAAAGGCAATCTGATGTAGAAGTTAACCCTTCTGGAACAAAATACTATTCTAAAATGTGGCTTTCCAAAATGGTTGCTACTAAAGCACAGAAATTGAGAAAATGAAGGAGAAGGCTGAGAAACTTATTTCACCTCCCACCTGCAGCAGTACTTTATTTTTAAATAAATGTTCTTGATTTTTCTACAACCCTATAGCTGGTATCTCCAAGTCTACCATGACCTGGCTTTCACAGTATTTATTTTTAAAAACTTAGGCAAAGTTGTAACAGAGCATTTTTAAGGTAGAACATACAAATTAGCTGCAGAAACCAACATTAAGAAGAAAGAAGATGGAAGGAGAGTGATCTATTTTTTTTGCTTCAACAGCCTTTCCTTCTATTTCTGGGGTGCATAAGTCTTCCAAGGACACTGGATATTTGAGGAGACTCGGTGTCTACATGAAACTCACCTTTATCACTTGTATGACATCTCGAGGACCAATGGCCTCAGGGTCATATTTGATGTGGGCTTTGTTGGTGGCAAGAGCTACAGAGCAGTACAGGACACCATTGGTCTTCATGAGGGTGGATTCTATCTTGTGCACACAGGAGGCACAGGTCATCCCTCTCACCTGGAAAATAAAGATTCCTTCCTGTTGGCAAAGCACAGGTTACCTGGCAAATGCACCTCAGCAAGTAGGAAAAGTCATTGTGACTATGCTGCATTATTTATTGCTTTGATCTGGGGTGTGAGCATTGTAGAATCAAAAAATAGTTTGGGCTGGAAGGGACCTTAAAGACCATCCAGTTCCAACTCTTGCCATGGGCAGGGATGCCTCCCACAAGATCAAGTTGCTCAGGGCCCCCTCCAACCCTTCCAGAGGAAGCAGAGCACAGGGACAAGGTTGGATATTCAGTCTCAGAGCTTGGGGACACTCAGTCACACTCAGCCTCAAAAAGAAAAAAAAAAAAAAAAAAAAAAAAAAAGAAAAAAGTAAATTCTAGCAACAGGAAGAGCAAACAGAAAAAGACAGGAATATTTCTCTGCATTTTCAGTGTAGTAGTTTAAGCCAGCACAGTTTGCAGGACAGATAAAATCTGTGATACACACCTGATGTACCATTATATTTAACTTTTTATAAATTAACCTCTATTACACTATTCAACTCTAGGCAGTGGGCACTAACACAGGCATATCCAACAGATAAAAGCAATAAAAGGTGAAGAGGTTTGGGTTTACTGATCAGCTTACAACAAGCTCCAGAATTCCATCTCCTTCCCCACAGTTTTCCATGACGGTGGCTCCGAAGCCCAGCTCCCGGATGAGCTCTGCAATGGCTGCAGGGTGAATCACAGCAGGGTTGTACCTCACTTCTGCCTTCCCTGCCATCAGGGCAACAAGGATTGAGTGGATTCCTAGGAAACAAAGTGTGTGAGTGGCAGATCAGGCTTAGGAAACATCCTGCATTTATTGTAACATGAGGGCACGACACAATTTATTGAAATTGGGAAAGCTTTCATGTATATAAAGACAAACAGCCTCGTGTTTGGAAGCTACAGCAGCACCTCAGTGCAGGTGTGACAGATAAAGCACCACTCCACATGAGCAGCATGCCTTTAACAGTCTCATTACAAACATTCTGTCCATGCTATATGAAAAAATACCTATTTTCCCTTAAAAGAAGCTCTGCTAAACCACAGTGCTGCATATTTCTCTGATCTGCATTTACCATTTCCTGCAGCCTTTTTTAGAGGACAGCCTGTATGAGAAAGCCTGTATGAGGACAGCCTGTATGAGATCTAACAGTGCAATCCTACTGGGCACTGAGAGGATTTAGAGTCATCCATTTCCTAGGATGAAAAAAATTAAAATCCAGGCTGACTTGAAACCTGTCCATCTTCATTATGATAATTAAACACAGTCTGCATTAATGACTCTGTTAAATCACAGTCATGCAGCCATTTGTTCCTGCAAATATAATCACAGACAGCAGTGCCCCGACTTGCAGAGCTAAAATTAACCTGTGTCCCTTTAATCCACTCACACTGTCCCTTCTCACAGCTCCCTAAAGCTCACATCTGCCTTTCAGGTGCACACCTGGGAACCTCCCTCCAGCAGGAAAGAGCTGTTCTACCTTCAAAAGGATCCCTTATTTGACCTCTGTATTCTCTGGAGCTGCTGCTTCTGCAACAGCAACGTCTGGGCAGCACGTCCATAAAGCAGCAAGGATGTCCATGCTTCCACCCTATGGGCCAGAGGTGAGGAGGAACACCTGCCCTGACAACCCACCCCTTAAAAACACTGCAAAAGCCAGAAGGATTCTCCAAACAAATGCTTGGAAACGTAACAGACCACGCTGACAGACTTCTCACCATCCTCCCGTCTCAGATTCCTCTCGATGTTGGCCACGCACGAGGCACACGTCATTCCTGTCACCTGCACGTAGCACTTGGAGATGGTCTTGCTCTCCTGCCTGCCAAGGTGGGCTGGGGGCACTTTGCAGGGTGGCTCAGGCTTGTGAGAGTCCAGCTGTGCTTCAGGGCAGGGCTGAGCTTTGGGCACAGGGAGCTCTGCCTTTGCTGCAAAGGAGACACAGTTTGTGCCAGTGTGAGCAGCCAGTGCAGGGAGGGATGATGCTGTGACACACTGCTGATCTCTGGGACTGAAATGGAAACTGTGATTGTGCACACCTTGTCAGTCTGACCCACCCCTCTAGAGTTCAGAGTCAGTAAAACAAAACAAGACAAAGGTGGGCCACTGATTAACTTACTGGTTTGTTTCTATTTTGCCTTTCCTCACTGTCTTTGTTCAGTTGCACATCCTTTGTCCTCTCCTATAGCTGGAAGCAAAAGCTCTGCATTGCAATCTTAGTTTCATATACAGTTTCATTAACTTTACCTGGAGCACAAAGCTGAACTTATAAGCAAGTGCAGTTTCATAAGCAAAACCAATGTTTTTAACTTAGAGAGGGGCTCTGGAACTACAGGCTCCTTACAGCAATTCAGAGGATGCTGTTTGTGCAGGATCAGGGTGAAAAGGATTAAGTGTGAGCACCCAACCACTTCTGCAGCTACTGACATAAAATAGCATTTATCTGGCATATTTATATTGCCAGACACCTCAATCATTTGAATCAATCTGATGTATTAAAGGATGTGCACATTATCTTTAATGATCTCATCTGCAGTGAAGATACAAAGCTTCTCTTGGCAAGCACAAAGTGTATGTCAGCTGCTACATTTTATCTAGAGTGGTACCAAATCCTAAACATAACTGCACAATCCTTGTAAATGTAAAAGTGTCACATGTCATTACCTGGAAAGGATGCATCAAATCCCATATCCTCTATTGAGGACCTCAAGTCTTCTGGGCTTGTTTGCAGTGGGTCATATTCTATAGTCCCATTTCCATTTGAGAGAGAGACATGAACAGATTTCACACCTGCCTTCTGGGACAGCACTCCCTCAATGGACTGCACACAGGAGCTACAAGTCATGCCCTCAATATTGATCACAACAACTTGAGTGAGGGGCTGGCTGGGATCCTTGGAAGCAGGGTGAGATTTCAGTGGAGATGCCAGTGTGGGGAAAAGTGCCAGGTTCTCATGCTCCTCAGGAAGGCTGACTCTGAACCTCTCTGGAGACACGTTCTCCACAGCTTTCCTCAGCTTCTCTATGCTAATTAAGCTTGGGTTGTAGTTTATAGCAGCAGATTTGCTCTCTAAAGAAACCACGACGCTTGCCACCGCCGGCAGCGCCGACACGGTGCTCTGGATGTTGAGGACACAGGAATTGCAGTGCATCCCCTCCACTCTGAACACAACTGTCTTGGTGCCAGTCCCACTGGAGTTTTCTCTCTGTGATGCCTCAGAGCTCCTGGGCTGAGCATTCCTCAGCCTCTCCAGGTCAATCCCACTGAGCTTCAGGGGTCTAGGCTGCTTTTTGAAGGCTGCTGTGAAACCCGCTGCTTCAATCTGCTGTTTTATTTCTTCTGCTGTGATTAGAGGAGGCTGGTAGACAACAACAGCTTCTTTATTGTCCAGGGACACTGGAAATTAATCAATAAAATAAGTGTGTGTCACTGCCCTAAGCATAATAACCACATCACAGGATCTTGTCAAAGCTTTCCAGCAACACTTTAAATGGTCAGAAATGTAACTGCAACAGAAAGGACATTTCATTGATTTCATTGGTCAAACAACTTAGTTCTTTAACCAGTTTTTGTCTAGTACTACAACAATTTTCAACTCCTCCTCAAATTTTTCCACTTTCCTCAGGATTTTCACAAATAGCATCATTACTTCTTACTGAATTTATCCTTGTTTTGGGGTCTATGGCAATACACTTATCCCAAAGCTAACTATATCAGTAAGCTGGTCTTGCCTTTTAGATTTTTAATTGGACAGAAAACATGAACTATTATTAATTACAATTTTAAAAAGGCATCTGTTATTAGAGATTTCTATAACTGGTAATAAAATTATAGAACATGACTACTCCAGGCTGCCTACCAAATGCAAAACAACCACTGAACACCATCACTCACGTAACAGGCAGATCCTTCCACAGTATGGGTCCCTTTCTTCATTTCTAGTCCACATTAAAAACATAATTAAATACCCGGTCCCACAAAGAGTCACTGTCACACTCAGCTATCTCATCTAAAACCTGCAACGCCATCAGAGGGCAAACAGCATGGCCAACCTCAATTTACATAAAGCTCACTAAGGTTATGTCACAGACATGTTTTATGAAAAACCCTTTATTTAGGATTTTTTCTCTTGAGAAGATGAGAGGCTTCAAGAACAATATGTAAACAGTGGTTATCTGCTGTTGTGGAATGCAACAGGTAGATCTGTGATTAGTCTCATAGAGTTGTTTTTAATTAATAGCTAATCACAGTCAGCTGGCTCGGACTCTGTCCAAGACACAAGCTTTTGTTATTCATTTTTTTTATTCTATTCTTAGCTAGCTTTCTGATGACATCTCTTCTTCTATTATTTTAGTATAGTCTTAATATATACTATAAAATAATAAATCAAGCCTTCTGAAACATGGAGTCAGATCCTTGTCTCTTCCCTCATCCTCAGACCCCTGTAAACACGGTCACAAGGTTGCACCTCTAATCTGTTGAATTCCTTGCAATTTGCCAGCCTCAATTTCCATAAAAACACACTAAGGTTTTACCTCTAATCCTCTGAACTCCCTGCAGTTTGCCAAGCTTCCCCTCGATGGTGCTGGTGCAGGAGTGACAGGTCATGCCATCAACCCTCAGGCGCAGCACAGCGCTGCTGGCCTGGGAGCAGCTGGAATCCTCCCACGTTCCAGGTGTCACCTCTGGCACAGAGATGCTCAAATCTGCTCCTGGAACCATCTGTGTAATGTGCCTGCCATTGGTGATGGAAGGGATGAAAGCCACCACTGCAGTTCTTTGATCAGAGGACAGTTTCACATCCAGGATCCCTTTGTGGCTCAGCAGCGTGGCACAGATCTGCCTGGGTGTTAGGGCTGACTGGGCAGGCAGGCTGAGGAAAATTGTGTCAGGTAGAACAGGTTGTGGGCTTGAATCAGCCAGGGTTGCATCAAACCCCATGTCACAGATGGCTTCCTGCAGAGTCACTGGGGTTTGCAGCTTGGAGTCGTAGATGACGACGGCGTTCTTGTCCTCCAGAGAGACCTGGAGGGGATAAACAAAGCAAGTGAGCAAACTGCACCAGAGCTGGGAGAGACTGCACCACACTGCAAACTGCTCTGCCTTGCAAAGATTAGCAACACTCCTCCAGTACAACCTCCACTACTCACCTCAAAGAGCAAAGGCACACTGAGTGACTCCTGCTCTCCTGTGCACCAAAAGGCTGGAGACAGCAGATCCCAGCCCCAGCATCCCGAGTCTGTCTGGCCACTTCTACTTGCAACACCCAGACAGCACCAACCACCAAATGAAACTTCCAGAACCAAATTCATTTCAATTAGGATGATTAACCCAATTGAACCCCTGGAGCAAAACAGCCCACAGAAGAAATTGGAATGAGTTAGCAGTAATTCTAATGCAGTTAGGAGTAACTGGCCCCAGGCTACAAGGATGGCAGAAAGCACTCTTTGAAAAAACCCACAGCTTTAAGCAGCAGTGAAAGGAGCCCAGCATTGCCAGGCAATGGAGGCACAGGCTGGTAACTTGCTGTGACCAAAAACCTGCATTAGACTTCACCAAAACTCACTTTAGACACCTGGTATGTGACAAACATTAAAGAAGCTGTTTTTCCTCTCTCTGTACACTTTGGTGATCCACAGACATCCTCATTGGTAATAACCTTTGCCATCTGATGGTACACATAGCCTCAATTTAATTTGCTCCCAGCAGATGATGTATCAAACACAATAACTGCAGTTTCCAAAAGGAAAAAGCAATGCCTGCCAGAGGCCCAATACATTACCAATTCAATTCTATCTTTCCTCTGGGCAAAGGTACAACCTAAAGACCACAGCCATGATTAAATTATATCAGTTAAATCATTTTAAGAACCACCTTTCCTCATTTCTGTCCCAATTATGAGCCTTAGCAGAATTAGCAACATGGACATTTATGGGTTTCGTTGCAGAATAACCTAAAAGCAGCTGTTTGTCTGTATTAGTCACCTAACATTCATGTCCCTTGCTGACCTAATTCATAATCACTACACAAATCCCTGTTTTACTCTTCCCAGAGAATTCTCTGAATCAACTGATCTGCCTAGACTGAAGCTCTGATGCTGTAAGAAGGATAATTATTAAATAGGACCTCAAAGTTTCTTAAGACTCCTGCTCTACTCAGACTAAGGTTTTGCAATGTATCTTTTGAAGTAGCATTCAGCTTTGGGATAAGGTACTTACCTAAAAACCTAAACACAAAAGCTTTAATACTGTCCTTTTAAAAACCTACTTTATTCCTTTTGTAAGAGACACTGGCAATGCACATTGCATAAATCTCCTTATCCTATCCAAAGCCACCTGTGTATTCTCAGAAATCACCTGAGAAAACAAGGCTGACAAAATGACCTCTTTTGCTAGAATAAGGAGAAAGAGAAGATTCTGAAATCAGATTTATTGGGGGTATTATTTTACAGGCTGCTTTTAGCCTTTACCTGGGCTCATGCTTGCAGACACTTAGTGATTTATCTGGCCATGCACAGGGGGCTGTTCAGAGCTGGCAGCCCAAACTCACATTAAAGCTCCTTTACAGCTGAAGGAAGATGAAAAATTATCTGTCTTGTAAATCTTGCTGCTTTTCAGGAAATTTTCTGTACACAAACACCTATTTCAGGCCACAGGGAACTCTGAGCTGTGCAGTACCTGCTCTGCAGGGAAGTGCACTACAATAGGTCCTGCAAAACCAGCTCCAGACAATGATCACACACACCCCAAATTAAAATTGCACCCAGTTCTGGGAAATGTTCACCTAAGATATCCCCATAAAACAGATGTTAACTGCTGATAAAACCAGGAAGATAATATTTTCTTTGGAGTAAAGTCAACAACTACAGAATGTAGGAGGATGCTTTCAGAACACAGACACTAAATAAATAAACTTCTCAGTTTTCTGTGATTAGAACTTTTCTTTCTACCACAGGCTGGGTCACAACATTCATGGAAGTCTGCCAGCTTTTAAATTACTTCCATTATTAAAACTACTGTAAAATTATGTATTCTGCAAGGATGATCAGCTCACCCTGGAATATTCTACAGTCCAATATTTAGCCCATGTCAGAAGAAAGCAACATTGTTAGTCTATCTCCTCTGAGCTAAGAAAAAAGTTAAAACTAAGTCAGGCAAAGAAAGCCTGAATTAGGACAAACCCTGTTCTTGCCTTTTTTTCCCCATTACCTCACAATACTGAGTTAATTGTAAAGCAGATAGTCAATTAAGAGCAACAATAACTTAACTCCCTCTGCAGTGAAGCCAGCACCTGGCTTTCTCTTATTTACCAGAAATACACCAATGCACCTCCAACATCAGCCTGCCAAGAAACATACAAAATAAACTCTCCCTATGTTGTTTTCCTTTCTCAGAGCACAGTTTCTCACGGTTTCTCATCCAAACCTTTGCTAGAAGCAGTGTTAGACTCACTTTAATGTTGTGGATGCCATTCATCTTCCCAAGGTGCTGCTCAATGCTCTGGACACAGGAGCTGCAGGTCATCCCCTCCACGCTGATGGACACAGACTTTGCCTCCATGGTGAATTTCTACTCAGATCTGCTCATTGGTGGTCACTAAAACCATCAGGACATCAGTTCCTAAAGAATTTCACAGAGACTGAAATAAAACAGATGTAGTGGAAGGAGTCCCCATGGCAGGGTTGGAGTGAGAGGAGCTTCCAGGTCCCTTCCTTCCCAATCCAAACCATTCTGGGATTCTAGGGGTTAACAGAGGAACTCCTTCACCACACATGATTCTGGTAGATGTCAAAACCTGAGCAGGTATCAACAGAATGGAAAACTCCATGTATTTGTTCCCATGAATTCTCAAAACAGGAAAGAGTTCAGACATCTATTATTAATTTTGGGATACACAGGAGATCATTTAATTACATGCAGCAAGCTGTGGTTCACTGGTGTGAGATATTCAATTATAGGGGGGAGCAGGAGAGAGAGAGGGACAGCAGCTCTTGGAATACCCAAACAAGAGGATGGCATGTCAGATAGAGCTGGTAACTCTGCTTTTCCACATCTCTCTCTCATTTATTGCCTTCTATTTGCAAAAACAAGTGACACTGAAGTTAGCCCAGGCAGCAAATCAAGCTTTTTGCCACACTTCATTCAGAAAGTCTCATTTCTACTCCTCTGAAGAGTTTAATTACTACTTTTGCCCATAAAAACAAGCCCAGGAGAAAAAGATACTGAACCTAAATGAAATTTGTAGAAATGACAGCTAATGGAAAGGACTTCTTTTGCCCAATGCACAAACTTAAGTGACTGAGGGGGAAAGAGGGGACAAGAAGAAAATCTCCAGATTTTTTTGTTAATATGCTGAGAAAAGTAATGCAAGGTTTTATTGACAGAGAGGTCAGTGACCAGGGAAATGATCACAGTTAATGTTTGGCAGCAATGGAAGCAGCAGTAAAATCTGATGAGTAACTGAGGAGCTGAAGTGAAGCACAAGCTTAACTTGTTTTCTTACCCTGAGGACTTATCTTGGAAAACTCAATTACATTGATGTTTAGTAAAATAAATTTTTCCTGCTCCATGGTGACATTTCCAGACTGTTCTCTGTTACAGGAAGGCCTGGAGGGTTCTGCTTTCACTTTGAAATGTGCCACAAATCATGTAAGAATACAAGGAAGTTTCATCATTGAAAGTGGTTTACCTCCCTGATGCACAAAATGAAATGTTGAACTTAATTAACAAGCACTGAAAGAAGTATAAAACTGGGAATACTGACTTTTCCAATAGATTAAATACATCTCATCCCTGCTGAGATCAGAAATAAGACAACTCTACCTGAGGAGTTATTACAGCTCTCACTTCTCCCCTGCTCTTACAAGAGCAGAGTTATTGGAAACACTCAATATCTGTGTGTGAATAGCCACACATGACAGAAATGCAGAACTCTCACAAGAATTATCAACCAACATGAAAGTATATTTTAAGCAAATTTCATACAGCAGCTCCTTTCTCAGGCTGATCTGCATGCTCAGGGGTACAAAACACTGAAAAACCACTAATTTACCTAAGGAAACTCTTGCTGTCCTGCCATGCCATGGAAATGAGATCCTCTGTGCCCCCCCAGCTGTCCCCAAGGAATGCCCAGTGTACACCCAGCAAACAAGGACAGCTCTGTAACCCCACAGGCAGGGACACATCAACATTCCCACAAAGCTGAAACAAAAATCAAGTTGCAAAAAGCACTTGAAACGTGCAGGGAACTTTGTGAGCACAACCAGGCACATGGGACTAAATAAAATCAGCCCAGACAGAACCAATCTGCCCTCCAGGAAGGTTTGGAGATTAAATTAAAAATTTAATTGAATTTAAAAGCATTTCAGGTACATGACCAATTTGAACTGCCCTGATACTGTACTTGGAAAACAAAAATAAAGTAAGGGAACACTTTGGCTGTGAGCTGACATCTAAAATAATCAAAGGTTGGCAAGATGCTGCCTTGGAGGAGAGCTGGGGTACAGCTGTGAGCCAGGGAAAACCTGCTGAGCTCCTGCCTGCCCTCCTGGGCTTTGGTTTAAGAGACTCAAGCTGCAAGTACAAGAATATCCATTTTTACAAAACCAGGATACAATGTTAAAGGTTCCCTGTCACACAAACACAGCCACACTCACAGTACACTGAATAAACACTGATTAGAGTAACCAGCAGCACTGCCACCAAATGCCCACCAACGCATTCAAAACCCAACTGTTTAAATATATAAAAATAACATTAAATTTCTTTCCACATCTATTATTATTACAGCTTGTATGGACAAAGTGTTTCCTCCATTTTCTCAGTCTGTTTCCTTGCCCTTCTGGTGTTTATTCATAAACAGAGCAGAGAAAATCCTTTCCTGGAAGAGGCTGAAATTAAAACAAAAACCATAAAGGCAGAAGAAAAAAACCCTAAAATTTATTATTCCTTTTTTACCCCTCAAGGCCCTGAAGTACTAAGACTGAAACCATAACTTCCATCACTAGATTTTATCTGTTGGACCAAACTGGCTCTTCATTTTGTTCTCTGACCTTCCATTAAGGATGACCCAGATCTCCCTGACGTGAGCATCACCCACAGCTCCCTGCTGGTGGTGAAGACAACCAATGTGGATTTTTATTTGCCTTGTTGCAGGTTGCTAACAGTTTTTATACTAATTTTAAACAACCAGTGTGGATTTTTATTTGCCTTGTTGCAGGTTGCTACAGTTTTTACACTAATTTTAAAAATAGGTTGTTCTCTAAAAGATGAGGCACGTCCAAATCTAATGGTCTCTCCAATCAGTCACATTATTATTAACACTGAACTGTTAATGAGCTGCTTCTCAAACTCTGTTTTCTGTATAGCCTTGCTGAAATTTCCAAAAGCCAAACTGTCTGGATTTCCAGTGCTCCTGAAGCTTCAAAGAGATCTTGTTCTCAAAATGAAATATAGGGTTATACACAGTGACTCTAAATAGACAAATCCTTTTTTCCTCCTCTTGCAAAATTCCCAGGAGAACCAGTTAAATCTAAATTTCATCTCAGGCTGTATTCTACCTTGTCATATTCATTTAATTTCTGATGTTCTGCCTCCCTTACAAGTGCTTCAAGGTACAAAGAATTTGGCTGAAACTTGAATGAAATATTTGTTATATTTCCTCCTGAAGTCCATGACTAAGCAGAGTGAAAATACCTGTTACACCAATGAATTAGGACTGGATGCACACAAAAGGTAGACAAATATTAACAATTTAATCCCAATTCTCCTCATTTGGGTTAACATTTTCCCAAGAAAATAGACTTAGAAGTCAAAATATCTGCAGCAATCCATATATTCCACATCAATGGCTTGTGCAAGTTAGCATGGACACATCCTTTTAATTATAATTTATTTTCTTACAGAGAAAAGGCTTGAAGCTGAGGTCCTGAGAGACCTGAGATGCTAAGTTACAGATTACACAGGTTTTAGAGAAAAAAATAATGCTTTTATTCTTAACCAATTGCTCCATCTATAAAACACCTTTACCATCAACTAGTAAAGAATTTCAGGATTTGACAACACAAAGAAAAGGCAGTTCCCTTTACAAGTTACCAGTATTTAGTTCCATTTTCTTGAAGGAAGTCAGTTAGTGCTTCTATGAAGTAAATGAAGCAACAGAAAGAGGTGATTTCTACTTCCAACAGAAATTTCTCCCTATGGAAAGGAAAATTCAATAGTGATCAAGCACAAGGTGACTGAGACACTCATTCATCTCTCTATAAAAAGTTTTTTGATGTGACACCAGTCACTGTAAGAAAAATATCTGAAGAAATAAGGCTTGATGAGGTCAAAGTTAAGTAATTCATAAACCCACACTATCAAAAAAAATTGAAAAAACAATGAACAATGCAAAGAGGAAATTACAAGACCAGTAAAAACCCAAGAGTCCCATTTAACCCTAAAAAGGCACTTTGGTGCTTCTAATATCTGAGCACAGCCAGGCATCACAGAGCAGCAGAGCTCTGTGTCCCCCAGACACATTTTGTGCCAGTTTTGGGATTAGCAGGGGTACAACCAGGGAAGACAGATGCTTCTGGTTACCTGCACAGCTCCAGTTTTCACCAGTTTATAATCACCTTGAATTTACAGCTGCTGAAGTCAAAAGAGGTCACAGCTCGGCAAATACCACACAAATGCCAGCAACAGAATCTCACAGGTTTAATTACAGCCTTTGGATTTTATTAAATTTCTAAATAGCCAAGTGCTACTTAGCTTCTCTATATATGGCAGCAGAAAGCTAAATTACTTTTTACATTAAATGGAAAAAAAGTGCCTGTCCCTCAGTGTCTGCAGGGACCTAAGGAAAAGAGCAAAGGGCAGGAGAGGAAAAAGCTGCATCATCTAACCCTTGGGCTTGAAAAGTGCTACAGGAGATGGGTCCAACAGGGAAGAAGGAGGTTTATAGGGTTCATGGGCAAACAGAGCCACTGGAAAGGGTGACTGGGTAGGAGATATGTATGATAGGCCCATGGGTAGGTGAGGCTTAATCACTGAGAGAGAAACTGTGCATCTGCAATAAATGTCACAGCTACGAGACACTTTAAATAGGTTGTAATTCATGTTGCTCAAGACTTTAACAAGCCTTGCTTGGTCAGCGGAGCATGGAAATTGCTCTCAGGGAATTCATTTCTATACCAACTGCATGGGGAAAAAAAAAGCACACATTGCAAACATTCTGCTTCATTTCTAATGAGTTTTACAGTATTTGAGACAAATTCTTAGCAAATACTTTAACTTTTTGGAGAATGTGAATGTTTCCTTGGAAGAACCATAGGAAATATTATGAGTAGAATATAATTTACAACCCCTTGTTATGTAAGCATACCAAGGTCAACGGGGGCTTCTCCATCTTCAGCTTAGTCTCAAAGTACTCAGCAGAACAAGGTGGAATGTATTATACAGTAAAAATGAGAAGAGTAAGACAGCAAACTACATATAATGTTAGCTTTTGCTTCCCTGCTTTGCCACCTGGGAAGGAAAAAAAGCTTCAGGAATTTTCTCGTCTAACAAAATACATTATAATTATTAAATTCTAGTCCAACTGCGTTTGTGCTCACATAGGGCACTGTCATACACACAAAGTCCCACACTACCAAATCTTTGCCTATTTACATCCACATAATTCAACAAGTGTTTAAGTACAGAAACTCAACCTTTGCTGACTGCGCAAAAGATTTTAATTTTACACTACTTACAATTTCCAGAACATGAACACGGGGAGGCAACAGTTGTGTTGTTCTTGCTCATTTCTGTGAGATTTCACCCCAAAGCATCATCAACAACTACTTGCCCTTTTCTAGAATAGCCACGCTATGCTTTTAATTAGAAAAAGGTGCTTGCGCACAGAGCGCTGCCATCATAAGGTGACATAAGGTGACATCAGAATAAACACTAAGTAAGGAATTTCAGAGTGCCAAGCTGAGCAGCTCAGAATTGGAACAGCAGCTCAGTGACTCAAGCGCTCCGAGACTTTCTCTGGCCAGTGACAGGAGCACAGGAGGGACTTTTCCAAGGGAGCTCATGCGCGCCAAGGCCCGAACCGTGGCTGCTCCCGGCCGAGCACAGCCCGCGGGTCCCGCTGCAGCCCTGGC
>NW_005054617.1:132938-135491 GCF_000277835.1 Geospiza fortis
TCGCTGTCACGGCTGTCACTGTATCGCGACAGGAACCCGCCCGCCGCGACCGCAACTAGGCGCGCTTCAAGTCCCTCCCAAGCCAAAGTAGCCTGGGATCTCTGATCATCAAACACCAGCATGCCCCGGTACCTGTTCTTCTCCCACCTCATTTCTCTGGTTACTTCGGCTGTAAACAGAAGGTAAATGCAGAGACAGGGTTGAACCACTCCAAATCTGGGTCCCTTCCACCCCAAATCATTCTGGGATTCCCTCAGAATTCATTAGGAAAGTCCCATTGATCCTGGCATGCTGCCTGCTCCTGTGGAGCCTCTCGAACTCAAAACTGACTTTAATTTCGTCACAGCTCAGGGGTCTAAGGAGAAGCAGCCTACTGGCAGAAGGATTCAAGCCATAAAAATCCTTTTGTGGGGAAAAAAAAGGGATCTCGACTTTGTCATTACAAGTCAGATGTAAAGGGGTGCATGCTCTGCAGTGGGAATGCAGTGAGGTTGGTTCACACACACACCTGGCTAAATGAAAACTCAAAAGTTCTGGACTTGTCCTTTATCCACCAGGGATCTCTACAGCCACAACTGAAGCTGTGTAAAATTACTTGGAGTTTTTACACTATTTCTTACACTTCAGCAGAAGCAGAGCACAGAGGAAACCTGGAAGAGACAGACAGGTTTCTAGTATGTTTATTAGACCAGGAACGCCACTGTCCAAGTGGTAATCAGGGAACAAATGCCACTACATGACCATTTTCTCAGTGAAACTCTAGACCAGTTCATTAGAGGCTGTTACCCCCTCCATTCACTTGGAGTGACTCTGCCAACAGGTGAAATGCCCCACTCCACATTCAGTGATGTGAACACCTGTAAAGGGACAAAACCCAAGATTATTAACTCTGAAATCAAAGAAACCTTTGGACATAGGGTTATTTTTATTGCTTTCAGCTCAGATTTCTTGCTATTAGAACATGACATCTCATTAATTTTCTAATTAAAAATGTGGAACACATTTATATTGAATAGTATTTCAATGTTTCAGTTTTCTCTTTCAAAATATCCAGCTGTAGAAGAAAGAATCTGGAATGTAACACCCCACGACCATGTTGGTATTTTCATCTAGAAGTTTTGCTGCTGTACCTGCAGAGGTTTGAAATCCCAAGTAAAATTGAGAACACTTGTGTTTCTGATACATTTTCAAATCAGGCAATAGACTGATGCAGAAATTTGAGTAACAACTCCAAATCAACCTGGCAATTAAAAGAACTTTCCCCTCTATCACATCACTATTTGCTTATGCAAGAACCTCCTAAATTCTGACCGCTGAATTTACTTCAAACAGGCAAAACTGACACTTTTAAAGTCTGCAGCTTGAGTCACAAGGGAGTGGTGACAAAACCAACTTACATAGCTCCAGACAGCAGTGAACATGGCGGCTCCCCCGAGGAGGACCATGGTTCCATATTTATCGTGGAAGGTGGGCTCGTGCTTGCGATGAGCCCCTCTGACTGCAGTGTGCTGGATGCCACGAGCTGAGGATGTCAACAAGTACAGAAATCAACTCAAATACATCCTCAAACCATTCCCAGTCCTCATCTCCCACCAACAAGGAGGCAAGTGTTAGTGTTAAAAGACTAAAAATGCTGGGAAAAAAATTCATTTGGATTTAGAACTCTGGAGTTACTCCAAAACATGGGATATATATAAATACTTCAATTTTTTTCAGCTCTCTCAATTTCTCTCTAGAAAGTTATTCCTTAAGTCTAATTCCAGTAAAAAAAAATGCCCTAAGGTAACTTTTTCTTTAATATGTTTTCTTTAGTATTACTGTTCCTCTAATAAAATATTTTGTTTAGTGCTTAATATTTTTAGATTTCTATATGCAAATATCTATCCTGGCAGTACGTGTACCCAAGCAATGTCAAGATGAAGCTCACCATCAAATTATGGTGTAATTCCTGCCACATTCCCTCAGGATTTTTTTTTTGAAGGGAGGGGAGGAAGGAAAATGAAATAACCCATGGGCATGAGATAATTAATAGAGAAAAAATACAAAGTGATATCTTCAGGTGATGTACATTATAAGCATACACTATAAAAGGTACACTCATTAAAGAGAAGGCAACAGTGAAAAATCAAAACAACAGCTACAAAAGACAGATTGCCCATTAGTTGTGTACAAAGCATTTGACGAGAGGGTGATGTGTAGATAAAGATATTACAAAATAAAACCTTTTAGTCTTAGGTCAATGGTTTGCATTTTTACCCCACCGTGATTAGAGAAGATTATGCTGATACCCATGTTACTACATCCCTCGCATGTTCTGTAATGCTGCACAAGGCGTTTTTTTAAACACAATAAGCCTGAGTATCTACGGAGATACATTTATTTCACCTGCCCGCACCTCGGGACGAGCCCATGGTGCCGCAGGAGCAGAGAACAGACCCTGCGGGCTGTGTATCACTGAAGGGCCAACGCTAACCTTGAGGTTAAGGGCTGGCTACTGACTGCCCCTGGTCACCGCACGCTACCAGGCCAGAGTGTGCCTTTATGTACTAGGGA
>NW_005054617.1:135667-137488 GCF_000277835.1 Geospiza fortis
GAAAGAAAGCACCAAGGAAAGCAGTCCTAAACCAAAAAGCAACTAGGCGATTAAAAAAGGCTGAAAGAAATAAAAAAAGCGGGAGGCGAAGGACGCCAGAGCCGCCCGCAGCCCCTGAGGTGCCCTCACGACCGTCCTCGGTGCACAGCGAGTGGGGGCTGAGGGACAGCCTGCACAGGGGAGGGCACCAACCGGGGAGACCCCCTGAGGAACCCCCCACACCCCGAGAGCCGCCCCTGCGCTTACCGACGAGGCTCTGCGCGGCCCTGGCCAGCGGGAACATGATGAGAGCCGACAGCGTACCCTTGACGCCGCTGACGGGCTCCTCCTCGCTGCGGCGGAGCTCCGCGGCCGGGCCGGGCCGAGCTGGCCGTTCCCTGGCTACTGTCCGCCACCTCCCGGGTGCAGACGGGCTCCCTGTGATGGGCCAAAGAATACAGAGAAACGAGTATGGCAGTGATGACAGTGCTAAGTAAGTCCCAGACAAACTCACAGTCGCAGTGTCAGGATGGCCGAGTGGTCTAAGGCGCCAGACTCAAGGCGTACCGCGCCTTCCCGCGGCGGGGTTGGGTGTTCTGGTCTCCGTATGGAGGCGTGGGTTCGAATCCCACTTCTGACACCACTTTTTTTTCCTCGCTCTGAGGGCTATTTTAAATTTGCGAAAGCGCCGAGTTGAAAAAAAAATCAGGGATTTCAGTGCAAATAGAAATCAGAAATAATTTAAAAATAAACCCTGAAGCGTGAGTAAATTCGCATGTCTCTCTGGGGATTCTGCATCAGAGCCTTAACCCAGCACATACCTGCTGAGGCATTCCCCTGTGCATTTGGATTTTAATAATATTTGTAACCCACAACCCAGCAATTTATAGCATGTGTGTATAATATAGTCACGTATCTGAGGCAAGAGGGAGAACTTCATCACACTGAGGGTGGCAGAGGACTGGAACAGCTGCCAGGCAAAGTGTGGAATCCCCCTCTTTGGAGACACTCAAGACCCATCTACAAGCATTTGTGTTGTTTCAAAATGTGGAGTATGTAAAATTTTCTTAAGAAAGGATGTTCTTTGATGTTTGATCTTTGTGTACTTTCTAGCCTAATCAACAAGGAAGGAGACTTAATCCATGAAACAGCACATATCAAGCTCGAAGTGATATCCAGATGTTGGAAAAAAATTACTTTTTAGTAGAACTGCCTTGTTAAGGTTTAGGGCTTGACATGTTTCTATTATCTCAGGCTTAGGGGGAGTTTAACAAAGCTTGGGAAGGAGGATGTGCCACTGATTGTGGACACAAAGAATGCAGAATTTATGGCCCACAAGGACATTTTGCAGCACTCCCACGATAAGGAAGCCACTAACAAAGCCAACTCAGCAACTGGGCTGAAATCAGTTCCAACAGGTGAAAGGGAATTCCAGCAGGGGCAGATCACGACCACCAAAAGAAGAAAAAGTCATACTAGTGAGTATGGGAAGCAAAGAGAAGCATTGACCAACAGAAGACAGAATACTAATTATTAAATTGAGAACTACATTATTTTTATCCAGTGAACACAAATTCCTCTGTTTGTTAAAACCTATAAACAGTAAAAAGTTTTGAGAGTTGGCGTACTTCATTTGTGGAACACCACTGAGCACTCAAGGCTAGCACAACTCTGATATAAATCAATCTCTCTCTGACTGCGTAATTATTGGCTTGCTGCACACCGGGCAGCGAATTCGGTATCTTAGCGGGCAACACTGTGTCACCTGCGGGAGCCCCTGTCTGGGGTGAGCTGCAGAGGCGCCTTTGATCCGCGTGATGCGGCTGAGGGACCCCCACAGCC
>NW_005054617.1:137754-141905 GCF_000277835.1 Geospiza fortis
GCGGGATGAGGGCAGGAGCGGCCAGGGCCCGGCGGGGTGGCCTGGCCTCACCTCACTCCGGGTCCCCGCCCTGAGGCTCGGCCGGCTCTGAGGGGGGCTCGCAGGGAGGGAAGGTCCTCGATTCCAGGTTCTTCAGTTCTTGCTAGGAGCACTGTACGAGTGTTGTCTTCCTAGTGTATGGGATTTGCGGGGGGGAGGATGAGTGGTCTTTGTTGTAGTCGCTAAGGTGCAACTTAATTCCACGCACTTGACCTGCAGGGTTTAGAAAAATCCTTCTATATAAGTGTGTATACTTGTGTCAGTTGTAAGTCAGAGAATAATAATTTTTTGTTATTATTGTCATGGCGAGATTCTTGGGGCTGTCCTGTGCACAGTCAGGAGTTGGACTTTGATGCTCCTACTGGCTCCCTTCCAATTCAGGATATATTCTGGTGATTTCCTCTAATATATTTATCTGAAGGGTGTTAATGAGTAGAGAAGTGCTTTGTGATAAATGTAGCATTTGTGAGTTTGTCAAACTAACGCCTCTTCTTATAATGTTAGAGAATTGATTGTCTCCTTTTTAAGGAATATTTTAGTGTTGAGCACTCCTGAGTTTTTCAAATGTTTTCTGAATTATGGTTCTTTTTTTCCACCAGTGCTGAAAATGAGAGGTTGAGATTGGGTCCATCTCTGGTGGAACAATTTTTGAAAGCTGAAACGGTGTGATGCTCAGTATAGCAAAAAGGCTGTGGAGGGGATGGAGGTGGTTGGTACAGCTGAAAGAAATCCTACAGCTACTGTGAGGAGGGGGGGCTGAGCTGAGGGTCTTCACCAGCCTGGGCATGCTGAGTGCTTGAAGCTCTGTGTGTTACTGGGTGGTTGAAGTTGATGAATTATGTAAACATGACTGTCAAAAGCTTCTCTAGCCTTGCAGACTCTTACTGAAGTATCACATCACCTGGGTGGTGTTATGGCAAGCAGTGCAGATATTTGTTGTATCAAATATAAAAACTTCTGAGACTGTACTATGAGACTGAAAAAAAAAAAACCCAAACAATAATGCTGCTCTGACCTGATTTTCAGATGGTGTTGTCAGAAAAAGTGAACCAGCTGATGGAGTGGGCCAGTAAGAGATCCGTGATCCGAATGAACGGAGACAAATTCCGGCGCCTCGTGAAGGCCCCTCCCAGGAACTACTCAGTGATTGTGATGTTCACTGCCCTTCAGCCTCACAGGCAGTGTGTTGTGTGCAAGTATGAGCTCCTTTAGTCCTATGTTAGAACTTGAAAGTCATCTGATCTTTGTAGGAAACTAAATTTAAGAACAGGGTTGCACTCTGACACAAGTGGGAAGAATAAACATGGGCAAGTTACAGTAGGATTGGCTTTGCAATTTGATGTGTGTGTAATGTGTTTGTGAGGAAACATAATCCTCAGTTTTATCTCCCTCCTAAAATAATCCCTGCTTTGCAGAAACAGTGTTTACTCTGCACAGTGAAAGCTCAACTTTCCTGGCATAAGCTGCTGAAGAAATGTTTGTAGAATTATTGCTGGCCATGGAGCTTGAATGTTGTTCTTAATTAATATATTGCTTGACACTTATTTACAATTCCAATATCCTGGATCCTTAACCATATTATAGCTTTTCTGTATTAATCTGGAGGTGGCAGAAGTCTGTAAGGGTGATTTTTATACCTACTCCGTTGAAATTACTGGTTTCCTACCCTCTGACCTGGAAGAAAGGGCACACCTGGTCACATTTGGGTGCTCTGTGGACTGGCAAATCATGAGCAGCTGAGTTCCAGTTCACCTTTCAGTTAGAAATTACCTCAGCTTGTGTTTGTGGACTCAACAAATCTTGCCCTTCCATTTAAAAAAGCAGGGGCAAATGCTTCCCCTGATGGTAGATGAGTGTCTGTGCTTAAAAGATTTCATTAACACTTAAACTTTCTTTTGAACCCTAGAAAATGAATGGGGTGAGTGTGGGAGGCACCCATGGATGGGGTGGGTGGGCACAGCTCCCTCAGCTGCTTTACAACTTGCACAGCTGCTGTGGACAAACCCATGACACAGCCTCTCACTTGGTGTGTTTTCCAGGCAAGCTGATGAGGAATACCAGATTCTGGCAAACTCCTGGAGGTATTCCAGTGCATTTACCAACAAGATTTTTTTTGCTATGGTAGATTTTGACGAAGGCTCTGATGTGTTTCAGATGGTAATGTCTTTTTCTGTTCTAACATTTAGTTTGGGTTTTGGGAAAGAAGGTAAAGATGTTAAATAATTTAGTGTAACAGTGAACAAAGGAATGAAAAGTTAAAAGCTGTCACTCTTGAAAGAAAGATGGCTTGAATATGTTGGTAAGAATATTAACAGAACTGACAGATGTGGAATAGGTACAAGGAGTGAATTGGCTTCTTTGACTTTTTTCCCTGGGTTTGTCTCCTGTAATAACTTATGGTCTAATTCTTAATGGAATTCTTCTGTGGTACATGAAGGGGCAAGATAGAAAGCACTGATGTCATTAGGAGCAGCTATTACAATTTTTAGATTACTAGAGAATGATAAATTAGGCTTTTGGTATTTCTTTTCAAGTACCCGGCCATTTTTCTCTTCTATTATCATTGTGTGACCACATTTTTTTTGTTCTCCAGCTGTGAGAACATTCCATGTACACTTGGAATTGTAGGTCACATTAATAGTTCATTACAGTCTTGCAGATGTTAACTTTTTTTTTAAGAGGTACTAATCTCTGTTTATCAGCCACACAGTTTAGGCAGTGATACTTTATTAAATGGAAGCCTTTGAACTGGAGAGTTGGAGAAATGTCTTTTTATTACTCTTGTTAATTTTTTCCTTAGTGTTACATTAAAATTGCATTCATCAAGCTATGGCCTTCCTAGAATGCCATATTTTAGAATCATATGTTGTTATTTTGCAGGCTTCTTTATCAAAAGTAGAGTTTGGAGAAAAAACATATTCAAAAAAATGTGCAGGAAATACACAAATGCAAGCTGCCTGCTGTTTTTTAAAAAGCCACGGCCATTAAATCAAAGAGCTAACTTTGCTGATTCAGAAACAACATTGCAAGCCAGAAATGGCATAGAATTGTGTCACTAAATAGTCCTTTCATAGGCTGTATCCTCTGTGAACTCTCTCCTTGCAGCTGAACATGAATTCTGCCCCCACTTTCATTAACTTCCCTGCCAAGGGGAAGCCCAAGCGCGGGGACACCTACGAGCTGCAGGTGCGCGGCTTCGCGGCGGAGCAGCTGGCACGCTGGGTGGCCGACAGGACAGACGTCCACGTGAGTGCAGACACCTGACCAGGGCCAGCACCCCTTCCCTGTGCAGGGCCAGGACCCCTTCCCTCAGCACTCCTTGTGCAGGGCCAGCACCCCTTCTTTCAGCACCCCCTGTGCAGGGCCAGCACCCCTTCTCTCAGCACCCCCTGTGCAGGGCCAGCACCCCTTCTCTCAGCACCCCCTGTGCAGGGCCAGCACCCCTTCTCTCAGCACCCCCTGTGCAGGGCCAGCACCCCTTCTCTCAGCACCCCCTGTGCAGGGCCAGCACCCCTTCCCTCAGCATCCCTTCCCTCAGCACCCCGTGTGCAGGGCCAGCACCCCTTCCCTCAGCACCCCTTCCCTCAGCACCCCGTGTGCAGGGCCAGGACCCCTTCCCTTATCACCCCCTGTGCAGGGCCAACACCCCTTCCCTCAGTACCCCCTGTGCAGGGCCAACACCCCTTCCCTCAGTACCCCCTGTGCAGGGCCAACACCCCTTCCCTCAGTACCCCCTGTGCAGGGCCAGGACCCCTTTCTTCAGTACCCCCTGTGCAGGGCCAGCTGGGGTTCATCACTTGTGTTCTGTGCCTCCTGAGCTGCTCTAAAGAGCTTATCTACAAAATCTAGTTCAGACTCACGACTGCATCTTTGAATTTCCTTACAGCCTCTGTGCTGGTATTTTGTGTAATGCTGTATTTGAGAAGGTGGTAAAACTCATGTCCTTCCTTCTTGCTCTCTGTTTCTGTGGAAGAAAAACAATCTTTAAATTATTGAACAGGGTAAAGTTGTGTAACACTGAAGTTACAGTATTGGTGGTAGAAGCATTGCTTACTTCCCAAGTTGGATTTATTACCTAGAAAAAATGTGTGTGCCATAGTTTTTCCATTTAA
>NW_005054617.1:141939-153178 GCF_000277835.1 Geospiza fortis
CCTGTCCTCTGCTCAGATCCGTGTGATAAGGCCACCAAACTATGCTGGACCCTTGATGCTGGGGCTGCTGCTGGCTGTCATTGGAGGCCTCGTGTATTTACGGGGCAGCAATCTGGATTTTCTCTACAACAAAACTGGCTGGGCCTTTGCTGCTCTGGTGAGTCACCATGACTTTTGTTTCCCTGTAACATTGAGTTTTGTAGCAGTTCAAGTTTTCAGTAGCTTCTGTATTCCAAAAGTCTTAAAACTGGTTGAGGAAGAGGAAAATGAGGTACAGTTAGCTTTGCTTTTTCATAGATAAATAACATTCTGTGATCTTAGTCCCTTCAGCTCACTGAATGCTTGATTAGATGCCTTTTGCACAAAGATAAAGTGGGACAATCTTCAGCCTGTGTTCCAAACCAGTACATTTTGGTATAAAGTGAAAAGATATCAGGTTAAATTAAAAATAAAAGAGAATCCTTATTAAATAGCATTTCTTCTTTCCTTTTTAGTGTTTTGTGTTAGCAATGACATCAGGCCAGATGTGGAACCACATCAGAGGCCCCCCCTATGCTCATAAGAATCCCCATACAGGACAAGTGGTGAGTGTTATCTTCACTTTGTTTTCTGCAGAGTAAGGCTGATACTAAGAGACAAACCAGAGTGCAAATTCTGCTTTTGGCTTCTCTCTTTGTGAGTGAGACCCACCTCTCCTGCAGTGAGCAAGGCAAATCAACATGTCTTGCACATGTATTGTGTCTCCAATGGTGAAGGGATGTGATACCTTTACAGCACAGTAAAGGTATTTATAGGTTCAGTCTTAGATGCTAAAATTCCTGTTGCTGAGCCTGGCAATTATGTTTTAACCTGGTATTGTTAACTCACTCATCTAATGACTTCCATGTAAAACCATCTTTAGTTAAGATTCTTGAGGTAAATTAATATCTAGTGACCTCAGATTTATGAAGTCTCTTTCTTGGGAAAAAATTATTTAACATTATTTGAAATATACTGCTCTGTTCATAACATAGAATGAGATGCACTGTGAAAGTAGTGACAGTGTTCTGAGAGCATTGCATCTGCTCAGGTGCTTACTCATCACACACTGGCTTTTCTCATGTTTATACTCAGGGAATTAATTTGATGAAGTGTCCTTTTGTGCCTGGTTAGATGGGTCAGGCCCTCTGTATTTTTCTGTAGAAAATGGATAAAACTTTTATTTCCTAGATATGACATCACAGCCATAATAGGGTGTCCCGGAGGGATTAAAAAATGATATTTTTCCACAAATTTCAATTTTTCTGTTAACCCAGAAGTAAAAAGGTTTCAAATGCTTGGTTCTGGAACCAAGTGAGTCAGGTTCACACTCAGATTGAAGGGATTGCCCCTAAGCTAAGCAGCAGTGTACTCAACCTAAGAATCTCAGTCAGGGAATGGATCAGATTTGGATCACATTAGGATGCAGGAGGGACTAATCTTGTGGTATTTTGCTCAGCTGGACTGAGAATCTGGACCACAAAGGTTGTAGCAGCACTTGCTGTAATCTGAATGAGGCTGATAGTGCATGGTAATAGAAGAAGGATCTTTGCTTCTGTTGCAGCTCCCCCAAAAATCTGTGATCAACAGCTGAAATTGTTCATGCTCCAACTTCTGCTCTCTCCTGAAAAAAAAACCAATGCAAACCCCAGTTCCAGCTCTGTAGCTGTTGTTAATCATGTCAAAGTTGTCTCCAGTCTTTTCTAAATGTAATTACTCTTTGTCTCTTACAGAATTATATCCATGGAAGCAGCCAAGCCCAGTTTGTGGCAGAAACACATATAGTTCTACTGTTCAGTATCCTTCCTGGGAGAGGCTTGTGGTTGGTGACAGATTTTTGGTCAGCAAATGCTGCTGCCTTTTCTGTGGTGCTTTGTCATGCCTTTAATTGCCACCTAACACTGATGCAGAAGCTTGTAAAACCTTTCTGCACTGCCAACTGTGCTTTTCCTGTGCCTCTGATCTTGAAGTTGAATACAAAAATATTTACTGCTTCTCCCCTTCTTGTTTAAGTACCAAGCTGAATACATCACTAAAATTGTGGATCCCTCTGGAATCAGAAGATTCTTCAGGATACTCCCTGTTCCTCTGTGCATGTCTCTTTTCAATGTCACTTATTTCTTGCTTTGGTGTCGAATTCATTCCTCTATCACTGATCTTTTATTTCTTTGCTTACCTTCTTATAAGCTTACCATTTCTTCCTACTAATGATGCAGGATTGTGCCATGCTGTCAAGAAAGGCAAGTGGAAATTTTCAGATTGAGAGCTTTTACTTTTCTCATTTGTACAAAAAAATGCTTCTTTGGGGTCTTAAGAATACCTTAAAATTCAATGTTCTGGTTTTCTAGTCCCACATGTATGTTTTTGATCCACCATTTGTAACTTTAGCCATTTCTTGCTGGAGCTTTTCTTCTGTGTCTTGTCACCTATATCAGGATTCCTTTATTTTTTATTCAGAAGCTTTTCTTCTATTTAATTTTTAAAATTTAAAACAGGCACTTGGATGAAAACTTCTGATCTTTTTCTATTACTGTATTTTTGATCCACTTGGTCAATTTCAAAGTAGAAATTTTTGTTGATATTTATTTGTGTTACTGCTATCCATCAGACCAAACCCACCATTGCTGGAGACATTTTAAATTATTAAATTTGGTGAGGTTTCTGTGGGTTCAAATCACTTTCCTCCCGTGCTGAAGGTGGGCTGTGTCTGAAATGGAAAGATTCCTGGTGGTCCTGATGCTGTCAATGATAAGAATTTTTCCTTTCAGGAGGAGACTTGGGACTGGCCATTAGTGAAATGGAATGAAATCTTTGGGAATTCTGTCTTTCATTCCACTGGATTCACTACTTTGCTTTGCAAGGATTCATTCTTGGCAAATATCAGGCCTTTTGTGTTGTCTGTGCTTCTTTAGTTCTACAATCTTTTTTAATTTTATTTTAAGAATTAGAAAAGAAATATTGCCACTTGAAAGACAGCCTTGGATGTTGGATTAAGTACTGCATGTGTTTTATTTGTTCTCTTGGCTGAGTGAATGCAGAAGCTGAATTCTTTTGGGGATTTTCCAGTGGAGAACAGCAGTAGGAGTGGACCAAGCTCTCTGGGAAGGAATGCTGCTACATTACAAGCTGAGATAATAAATGCATGGTTTTCATTTTGCCTGAAGACTTTCTAGTTTATATTTTAAGCTTTGCATTTATTTTCTCTTAAAAGCTGACATTATGAATGTATTTCAGTTGCTTTTTTCTTTATCCCATACTTGCTGATTTGGCTGGGAAGTGTTTGATTTTTCCAGTGAGTTTTAATGCCCAGGTATGGTGTGGGAGCTGAATTTAGGGAAAAAAGAATGTTGTTTTGAGTCTCTTGTACTTTGTTGGTTAGCCTTAAACAGCATTTGTAGATGGTGGAGTTACTTTAGGAATGGTCCTTCTCCACGAAGCTGCTACTTCTGACATGGATGTGGGGAAAAGAAAAAGTAAGTACTGACAGTTTACTCTCTGAGCAAAGGCATATTAGTGAGGGTGTTTGATACACCCTGATTTAACAGAAATGCTTTTGCACTGGGGGGTTTTGTTCACTCCCCACCTCTAAGCTGACAGAATCATTTGGATTTTTGACAGTTTTTGGAGTTGCTTAGCAAACTACAAGATAAATCCTTTTGGCAGATGGAGAGAGATAAAGATGCTTTGCAGTGTTCTGCTGGTAGGGAGGAGAAGGGCCTTTTTCTCAAAGCATTTATATAAAATTGATGTAAAATTGGTGTTCATTTCATATTTCTCAATGACATGAGTAAAGCCCTCATCTGACCAAATCTGTAAACATTGCAGAAGGCTTGGGAAACCTGAGTCACTGAGGTGTTTGCAGGGGCAGCTGTCCCATCTCAGCCTCTCCCTGTGCATCTCTTGCAGTTATGTGCATTGCTGGCATTGGCTTGGTGGTGCTGTTCTTCAGCTGGCTGCTGTCTGTCTTCAGATCCAAGTACCACGGCTACCCCTACAGGTAAGGCAGCCTGGGCCCTGCAGCCCCTGCTCTCCTGGGCTGTGGGCTACAGCTGCACCACTGCTGCCTCAGTTGACAGGAAATACTCCTCTAAAAATGCTCCACTGGGTTCTCAGAGTAGCAATATTGGTTGATGAAGTCAGCAGAAATAAGAGTGTTTCATGGATATCGTGATTTTTTCAATCTAACCAAAGCAAACTCTACTTTTCATGCCATGGCATGTTATAAAATACTTAAATTTTCAGAATGATATTTCAGCCAGTTTATACTGCCAACAAATGTATTTTTCCCCCCTATTTTTCTTTCTTCCATATTCATACATTTTCATTATTAATCCTTCATTGTGAGAGCAGGGAGAATGCCTGATGATTTAAAGCTGCCTTCATTTGGGGATTGCTTGTAAGGAGTCCAATACTGTTAGTTGACCACTTCTATGTCTGTCTGACTGGTACAGACACACACACCCCTTAGGTGTGTTTGCTAGCTTTTATGCATTTTGAAGCAATAAGTACATGTTAAAGGACCAGTTTCTAATGATTTCACCATCTGCAATGAGCTGAATTTGTCTATAAAGCTAAACCCACAGACAGATATTGTGCCTTCTCTATGAGAAATGTGTTCTCATTTAAAAATATCTAAATAATAAATCCTGTTATTTAATGAAGACTTTTCTCAAGAGCAAAAGACAGCTGAAATTACTCCCTGTTTAATAGCTAGTCAGCTTTTATTCTGGTTTCTGCAATGGTCTTAGGTACTCCTGCTGACTTTATGGAAGGGAAGATGTGGTTGTCTTTGGTTTTGAGTTATTAGAAACTCATTTTTAAGTTATTTTTTTGGACAACTTTTGTTGTAGCAGCATCAGGCCCATTTCTCACTCTGATTTTCTTTGCCTTATAAAAGCTAAGTGGAACGTTGCACACCTTTGCTTCTTATAAAATTAATAAGAATGTTTGTTATTTTGCTCTTTGCAGTTTCCTAATGAGCTAAAGGATTCCAGTCTGTGACATCAGGAAGGTGGTGGCTCTGAACTTGGATGTGGTGGAATGAGGAGCTCAACGTGTGTGGTTTGTGCTACCTCTGCTTACACTGAGACAGTTAAACACTGAACCAAAGACAATGTAGTGCCTTAAATACAGCAAGCAGTTTGCTCTGAAGGACACAGAGTGTTAAGATGCAATCTCTCTTTCATAAGCTTTACATCTTCTTAAGCAGCTCTACTTCTAGCAAAATTCAGAACATAATGCTTAAAACTACATTTCCATGGACTAACTAGCAATGGTACTTTCAATTCACTTGGATAATCTGTTTACCATGAGGTTTTTTTTCCCTTGAATTATCACCTTATTTCCTGTTTGTGCATAGCAGGTGACAATAGCTTCTCTGTCATGCCTTTTCATGGAAACAGCTTCATGTACCTGGAAATCTTTTCCTTCAGCCTGTGTGCAACCCTTGGAGCATGCTCCAGGTTCCAGTGTGGAATGTGCAAATCCTAGAGCTGTGTCTCATTTTTGAGAAGAGTTCTCAACTGCTGTATGATGCAAGAGGTTGTTTCACACATGAAGGGGGAGTTTTCGACATGTTGGAACAGTTATTAATTAGTTAAATCTTTCTTTCCCAAATGCTGGAACTGCAATGTTTAAGTTGTAAACTTTGACTCAAAGCTGGAAAAAGAATTCTTAGACTGGCCAACACTCACACTCTTAAAAACACGAACCAAAAGTACAAATGTAACTATCTATGTGTTGCATGAATTCAGAGTTGCTGATTGGCTTTCAGGTTAGTGCCTAGAGCCCTGGCAAACCAACAGATGCCAGATTTCTGGTCACTGTATAAGTTCTTGCATTCTCTACTTGTATTCTCCACATTTTTATCCTTTGGGCAGAGATGTCTGCTCTCAGGATGAACGTTGTTACCCCAGGACACACTTGATAGCCTTACAATTGAATGCATGTGCTGCTTGCTCTCCCCTTTTGTTCTCTCACCTCACAAAGATACTTTGCCTTAAGAATTCTTGAGTGGAAGACATTGTGCCTCAGCAAAAACTGTTGTGCAATTCAGCAGTTGTACTACAGGAAATCTTTGCAGCCTGATTCAGTAACACTTCCTTCCGTAGGCTCTGCTGGCCTTAGAGGTTCATAGGCAGAGGGACTTTTGTCTCCTGCTTCTGCCTCTCCTCTCTCAAGGGGTTACAGAATCTGGATGTTTGAAATTGAATCTCAGAAGGGATTGTATCACTCCAAGCAGAATGTTATTCTTATGCAGTTTTGCTGAATTAATACACATCTCAAGTGCCTTAACCTTGCTAATTTTGTTGTTTGATGTTTCAACTGGTTGAGATGCATTTTTTATGCCATACAGAACGATGAGCCTTAGTGGAACGGATAAATTGTGTGCCTGACTGGATTTTGGACAAGTTTCAATAAAACATTTTAGCCTAATCCATGCTCCTGTGTCTTTTGAACTTTGACATAAAACAAGCCAACCTCTTTTCTTCCACTATTGTTTCAACATGTTAATCACAGCCTGTCTGTATAGAGAGAGTAAACTGAGTACGGGTGAGTAGACTGGATTAGTAGCCTCTGTGTGTTGATGTGGAGAATTACATCCCAGAATGTCAGCACTAGAGAGATGCTCATGTAGCCAGCTGATATTATAAAGATTACATTATTTTGGCTTGTCTTTGACAGCTGTCGTGCTGTGAAAATCTTGGATTCCTGGAGTTCTAGACAGATCAACTCCTGGTGTTCCTGGAGGTGGAATCTTGTTAGCATTGTAGATTTGCCTGGAACAACTCAGCACTGCTGTGGCTTGTTTTCCTGCCCAGCTGGTAAAATGCTTCCCATAAACTTGTTCACTTATAATTTATTCTGTCCTTCTAAAACCACCCAGTTCAATATTGACAAGTTTAAACAGTCACACCTCATGCAGGTGAATGCTGAATTCATGTTCCCCTTTCACTTGAGGTGGCCACGATGTTGAGAGTTTGGGATTTTCCTTTTTTTTCCCCCCATGCTGAGATGAAAATAATGCTCTTTTTTACAACAGTTTTTCTGCTCCCTAGGCTGAAACTGAAGTGCCTGGAGCAGGAAACAGGTATGGTAGTGGAGCAGAAGATGGAGTGCTTGCAAGGACCAGTTGTAGGTTTAGAGAGGATGAATTCTGGCAAGGTTTGACTTGTGCAGCAGTTGGGAGGTAACAGCTGGCTCTGGTTGGTACCCAGGGTGATTCTTGGTGCCAGGGGGCACTGGCACCTCACTGCCTGGTTAATGCAGCACAGCTGGGGCCAGCAGAACAAAGGTGGCCAAGGCAACACATCCAGGATGTGCTGTGGGGAAACTGGGAACTGCTGAGGACATCTCCTTTAGAAAGGGAATCATTAAATAGCTCAGGAGTGCCCTGAAAGCTCACTGTGAGAGAACACTTGTGATAAAGGGAGGAAATGGTGTGTTCTGCAGCTGAAAATGGACTCTGTGGTTTTGGTAATGGGGCTGGCCTCAGTGAATGCTGCTTTTTTCTGCTTTTGAGAAGGAGCTGTGGTGTATTGAGAAGATATTTTGGAATAATAGCTAGAAATAATTCAGGGAGCTCTCTGCACTAAGTGCAAGGCAAGATAGTTAATTTAAATGGAATTAACCTGTGTAATGGTTTGCATTATGTACAATTTACTGGATGTTCCTGCCTTCAGACCATTCTAGTGTTCAGCACAGGATGTGATTTTCATGAGGCCCTGGCACAGGGTGCCCAGAGAAGCTGTGGCTGCCCCTGGCAGTGCCAAGGCCAGGCTGGACAGGGCTTGGAGCAGCCTGGGACAGTGAAAAGTGTCCCTGCCCATGGCAGGGATGAGCTTTAATGTCCCTTCCAACACAAACCATTGTGGAGTTCTGTGATAGTGGTGCCTAGTGGTCATTCCTGCAGCTGAGCCTTTTACAGCTGCTCCATGAGCTCTTCAGGGCCAGAACTGCCCTATCCTGCAGCAAGGTTGAAGATATGTCCAGCTCTGCATCTGCTGTGCTCTTGGTGCTCATGCAAATAACCTTAATTAATCCCCTGCTGGTGATGGCCATGAGGGTAAGAACAAGTTCAGCTTCTGGGCAGGCAGGGGGTGCCCACCCATGCTTGGGGAATGTGATGAAGTGATGGCTGGCTGGGATTTCAGGAGGAAAATATGGGTGCTTTTATGGTCACAACCACTGGGAGTGTAAGCAAATGCACAGCCAGGTTTGTTCTGAGCCCTTAGAACATAAAAGCATAGCAGGGATTTTTTTGATTCCCAGCAAATCAAAGTTGGAGTTTTAGAAGTACTGAAAAAAGTCAGCTTAACCTTCAAAACATTTGGAACATCCAGAGAAAATCAGATGTGTGAATGGCTTCTGCTTGTTTGAATGTGCTGCCCATGACATGAGATGATGCCAAATCATGGAATCTTGTAGCCACACTTGGTTGGGAGAGAAGAACAGTCTGTAGTGTTCCTCCAGGGGCTGTTGGCAGTGCTTTGTGGCAGTTTGTCTTAAAAAATACCCATTCTATAATAGAAAAATTCTTAAATCAGATAATTTAAGAAGTTAAAGTTATTATTTAAGAAGTTAACGTGCTTTCATCTGCTGTGAGAAATAATTCTCACAAAGGATTTGAGAAAGTACTGGCACTTGGTTTCTGTGTTGGACCTTGGTGTTTGCTGTTTTCTCATGCTGGAAAAGCTTAATTCTCAACTACAAACCACTGCTCAAGTGACTCCACACCATTCCTTTGGAATTCCTAAGGGGAATAGAGCAACAGGAACACAAAGAACAAACCCAGGCCCTTGAGTGAGCATCGCCTGTTTTCGGTTTTATGATGCTTTTTCTCTGAGAAATAGAGAGTTTCATTGCACATAACCTGTTCCAATTAACAGCTCAGATCTTGATCATTCCTACAAAATTAATTTAAGCATAGCCTTTTATTGGTCTGGATTAATTGTGCTACTTTTATCATAGATAATAATATGAAAGAGATGTAGTTTGTATTTCTAGGTCAGGAGCACATCAAGTTATTAAAATATCCTCTTGTCAATTGATAGCTGTACATGTCTTTCAGCCATGTTCCTTAAAAGTAGGGTAATATGTACTTAAGAGAACTAATTGCTATCATTATGAAGGGTGTGATGAGTCTCTGCAGTGGTTTGTCCTGCAAGCTGAGCTCTGAATCGTGGCTCTGCCAGGCTGTTGGAGCAGGGGAAGGGTCCTGGTGCTGGGGAAATTAACGGGGTGCAGGTCTGCTGGATGGGAGGTGTTTCCCTGCAGATGCACTCAGTGTCTGCCTGCTCACAGATTGCAGTCTACAAAATGAGTCTGTGCTTCTCCAATCTGTTTTTTGACAGCTTCATGATAACCTCAGGTTTTGTCTTCTGGAGTAATTGCTGGGAGATGGGAGCATTTCAATTTTTACTTTATCTTGACCTTTTCTCACAGTAGGAATCCTTTTACATCTGTGACTGCAGATAGAAGTTATGAACTGGAGGCAATTAAATTTGGGTTTTTCAGCTGCTCTCAAATACCTTCCCCAAGGAAACAGTGAAAGAATAAAATACTACAGAGCAATAGTAATAAATCTATGTTATTCTGAATCAGTGGGATATTAGTTGGTAATGCTGACTAAATCCCTTGAGGAAGAAAATGAATGTTTTGTGTTCTTATTTTAATCACACAGTTGGGATCCTAATGCAGAGTTAAGACTGGATAATACTTCCTGTTTCCTTCATCTCTCAGGTGGCAGAGCACCTAGAATGGCTTTTTTCAATTTTTAATGGAATTTGTGGCAGTCAGTTATTATGGATTTTTTTTCTCCTAAAATCGAGTGAGAAGGCAGGTGATGCTTTGGTCCTCTCCAGCATCAGACAGAGTGTGGTAATAAAGCTGCTGCTAAATCTGCTCTTTGCTATTACTGAATCCAGCAGATACAGGGTGCAGCTTTGGGGAAAATGTTACTTTCTAAAGCAAATTGTGCTTAGACCTGTTTGGAGAATTTCCCTGGGAGATGTGTAAGCTTGGATGTGCTGAAGTGTGAAAGTGCTGTTGATTCTATTATCACAGAATGAAATCAGTGGTAGAGGTGATTTGCTTGGGGATTTTCTCATGTTTCATACACTGCTTTATGAAACAGGTGAGTAGGTACTTTTTTTTTTTTTTAGTTTCTGCAGAAAAAGATATTAATTTTCAAAACTGGTTTTCTTTTCAGCAAGTGCCTAATGCTTGTCACCTGCTTCAGATTCTGTGTGGTACTGGGCTTGGCTTTGGTGAGCCTGGTGAAGCCTGCTGAGTTCAGTCACCTTCTCACAGAAGCCTGCAACACCTTTCCTTTGAAGAGGGCTGCATTCCAATCCTCCTTCCTTCACAACTTCCAGCATCTGACAGGAGTGTAGAAGCTGCTAGCACCAACAGGCAAAATTGTCCTGGCACACTTAGGTGTAGCTGCCAGTGATGCATTTCCTTATCTGAGAGTTTTCTGATCAAGAAGGAGAAGTTGTAGCCCAGCTGGGCTGAAGCTGCCCCGGGCAGGGTTGCTTGGTGCTGCTCAGCCTGTGTGTGGTTTGAGTTATCCCTGTCCTGCTGTCTTTGTGCTTGGGGAACTCTGCTCCAAGCTTGCCTGTGGGCTTGGAGTTCCAGGGCTGGTTCCTGCAGAGATGAGGGTCCTGCTGGTGATCCCCATGGAGGAGGAGGGTCAGGATGGCGATCCCTGGAGGGGCTGAGGGTCCTGCTCCACAAATCAGGAGGATCACTGGTGATCCTGTTGAAGGAGTAGGGTGGTTGTGGTGATCCTTGCAGAGGAGAAGGGCTGTTCTGGGGATCCTTGTGGAGCATTGTTCTGGGAATCCCTGCAGAGCAGGAGAGTTGTTTTGGGGATACTCATGGAGTTGTTTTGGAGATCCTGGTGGAGCGGGAGAGTTGTTTTGGGGATCCTTGCAGAGGAGGACAGTTATTCTAGGGATGCTCATGGAGCAGGAGGGTCGTTGTGGTGCTGTTGGTAGGAATCTGGGCATGTGCTCCGTGTTACTGTTGGTGAGGGTGATGTGTCTGAATGCTGTGATTGCCCTGCTGTGGTTGGCTCGAGGCAGGAGAGTGGCCCAAAGCCGCAGTTCACCTGCGATGAGGTGGCTCCTGTCCCCAGTGTGACATGGGCGCCTGTCCCCAGTGTGACACGGGCTCCTGTCCCCGCTGTCCCCCCCCGGCAGTGTCGGCGCTGGGCTCC
>NW_005054617.1:153845-201463 GCF_000277835.1 Geospiza fortis
GACGGGCGCCCGGGAAGTCGGGCTGAGAGAGGCGCCATGTTAAAGTGTTAATAAATAGTTGTCTTTGTGCGCTTTCGGTTTTGTCCGCGTCCCCGGGGCTCCGAGCCCCGCCGTCCATCAGCCCCGGACACCGCGTGCCCGGGGCGCTGCACCAGCCATGAGGGGCTGAGGCTTGGCCCTCACGCTTGACCCTCACACGGCTGCAAACCCTGGTAGGGAAACCTCACTGTGTGTGCCTCCTGTGCTCGGCGCTGGGGCTTTAGTGCTGAGCCTTGCGGAAAGTTTTTTCTGGGGTCATTTGTGTATCCTCACCTCCCGCCTTATTTTGAGTAGTTCATAACTACTGTGTCGTTTTGGACAAAAGTTGAAGGGATAGTGGTTTTTCTCCTCTTTTGCATTGCTTGTTTTTGAAGCCTTAACACTTGCAATTAGGAATCTAGAAGAAAGAGGTTTTTGATGATTATCATCACTGTTGATGTTGATCACATGCTGATGTAGGTCATGAGCGTTGCAAGTACACATTATTTGGTGCATGACTTCCCAGCAGTTAGCAGTTTCTTCTGCATGCGTTTTTTTCCTTATTTTGTAAGACAGAGATGGTCCACCTCTCATCCTTTTTCCTTCTCACTCCCACTTTCTCCCCTCTGTGTTCTTAAAGTGCTTTGACAGTTTAAACAACTTCTTTTGTTGGACTGTTTATTTTGTTGTTTACACTGAAGTGCTAATTAAGGGGCTTTCTCCTGTTTCTTCTCCAGCCCTTGAAACCAAGTGTAGAGTTTTACTTTTGTAGAACAAAAAGATCTGAGTTACTAGTATTTATGGTCTGGTTTGCAGTCACCATTAGTATTTTATATTCTGAGAAATGCTGTTCCATTTGGACCACTTTGCTTTTTATTTTATTGTGATTGTCATATTTTGTTCCCTCTTGTCCATAATCTTGTTTGGTTTCTTTTGAACCACTTGTTCCTGGTCTGCAATATACAGGGTTTGTATATTTTTTCCTTTCCATATTCCTATGTTGTTATTAGTGCCACAATTAGTGTTGCTAGCAAGGGGCTGCTTTGGAGGAAGAGGATACAGAAGCTCATACATTTTCCATGTAATTCTTAGATTACCTGCAGAGAGGATGGGATTATTTCAGATTATTGGTGATTTTACTGATCCAAAAGCATGGACGGAACAGATCTGAGATTGTGTGCAGTCTTTGGGTGGAATCTGCCCACAGAGCAGGCAGCCCTGTGACAAACTGCTTTTAGGTAGATGGGCATAACAATTTTTTGATGCTCCAAACTTTCCTACTGTTCATGAGCTCAGTTCTCATTCAGTTTAAATGTTTGTTACACTTCCCATCCCTATGGAGCTCATCTGGAGCAGTTTGTAACTCACCAGATCTGTACCAGGAGCTGGACATGGCACTGGCCATTGCATGGGGTTTGCCTTGTTGTCCAGTCCAGTTCTTCCTAAAACTGGAGGTGGAGAGAAGGAAATTAAGAAGAAAAACACACCCTGTCTTCCTCTTCTGTTCCCGTTTGCCACAAGTGCTGTTGGCTGTCAGCTGCCTGAGTTTGTGTCACTTCACCCTCTGCTCTCTGCAGTTTGTCCATGTCAGAGGTGTGCAGAAATAAAGGACTGGGGAATTGCCCTTACAGTTCTTGGGAGGATGTGCAAAAAACTGAATTTGGATGGAAAATCTATTCCCAGCACTTGTGGAACATTGACTTACAGTGTTTCAGAGGAAAACCATCAATCCATACTGGTCTGCTCCCAAAGAAGTTTTAAACTTTTGTTACAAGAGTAATTCTATTTAATGTTAAGATTCTAGGAGTCTCCCATTTTCTGAATGGGAAATTTAGAATTATGAAAACTGGAATAACCTCCTGAGAAACTTTTTTAAAGTGCTGCCTCTGTAAATATTTATAAAGATGCCTCAATAACTTTTGCCCCAAAAAACTTTTTTTTCTTGTCCTTTCCTTTTCAAGGGGAGGAATCTTTGTCATAGTGATATAACCTGTTCCTTCTACTTCATACATTGTACACCATAAGCACAGCAATAGGAAAAGAAAACAAGTTTTGAATTTTCCTCACTATCTGGTAGTCAATGGATGTAGTTTGTTTGGTTTTTTTTAAGTTGGCAAAAGAGACTTAGTTCTTGGGGTTTTTTTTTTAATCCAGACTTTTCACCTAATGTTGTGATATTGGTCACTTGGTTTTAAAGTTTTTTATTAAATTATCTGCATTTTTGAATCAGCTGAATGTCTTTGTTCTGAGTGGTATTGCAGGGTTGTTTGAGGTGTGTTACTTGATGCCACAATGATATAATTGGAAGTAAGTCAACACCAATCTTCTGTATTCCCTAAAGGGACAGTGAAAGTTCTCTGTCTTCCACACTGTTCTGGAATGGGCATAGGCAGATTCTTCAGCTCTTCCTGAAGAAGAGCAAAACTGTGTCATCTTCAGTGCCAGCTGTGCCCCAGAACCAGTGTCTGCAGCACTTAAATGAAATTCCCTGGGAGAGGAACTTACTGCAGAGACTTTGTTATTTATGGTTTTGTTCAATACTGTCTGTTAAGGCTTTGCAAATTTTTTATCAGGGTCTTTATAGGGCTTAACTGAAGATACCTTAATTTTCTAGGAAACAATTTGGTGCACCTGAGGGGTGTATAATACAAATTCTGCAGCAGGGTGACCTTAACATTGTAGGGATTTGAAATTCTCAGTTTCCTGTTATAGATTAACTCTTTGTACCCTCTGCTTGAAGGGTGGAAAAGAGACTGCTTCTTATGTGCCTATACCTCACCAAGAGAAAATATCAAAGTAATGCTAAAATGTGCTGTGTTCATCATAAAAACAAATGCCTGCAGCCTGTGACCAAGTACATTTTAAACTGGATTACCAGAAGGGTCTTTTCTAAAGGGAAAGCCTAAGGATAGTGCTGAACGTCATGAAATCACATTTTGTGTTGCTGGAGCTCAGCTTGTGCCTGCAGGTGATCTGGAGACATGAATGAGTTCATGGATGGGTCACTGGCAGGTTGTTCCCTTGGTGTGGCAGCAGGAGAAAGAAGAAATGGTAGAAATTCAGTAGCAAATATAATGGAAGGTTTTATGTTGACTTTAAAAGAGGTGAAGTGTCCTGATCTATTTACTAAAGGAGCAGCATAAAGCTTTCAGTCTGTGATGAAATGTAGTTGTCACTCTGGGTGGGTGATGGATTGATTTGTGTTGGGGTTTTTTTTGTTAGAAAAGGAGTGAAACCTTGAAAAAATCAAGAACTTGATGACACAGGTTGCTGACCAATGTCAGCTGCAGTGCCATTGAAGCAGTTCATTTGCAAGTCCAAAAGCTGCATAGTTGTAGAAATTTCTGTCTGAGTGGGTCCAGCTGTAGGTTTTAATAGGTTCAGCCTAGAAGCTTTGTTGGGCAAATGCATCTGTCATGTAAAGCAAGACTGAAAAATAGGTAATAAATTTGAGACCGAGGTGACTTTGTCTTGTAAACTGAAAACCTGTGCTTGGGATGAGCTACAGCCCTCAAAGCTGTGGCAGCTGTGATTGGGACTTTGTGGGAGAACTGAAGGGCCAGGCTTTGATTCTCAGCAGAGTTGGTACTGAAAGAAGTTTTGTTGAGAACCTGTGATCCAGTCCAGGGAGCCGAAGGCAGATGAAGCAAAAGGCATTTTTGGAGTTGGGGGTTCCTGATGCTCTTGGTCATGGGGCCTTCCCTTCCCTTCCCTTCCCTTCCCTAATACAGCTTGGTTTGTGTGTTATATGTGTGTTATATATGTTATATATTCCTTTCCTGAATCAACAGAGTAAGGTGTGCACTGCACATGATTTTTGTCTCATAAGGGTGAAAATGTTGTGTTTAGGTTTTAAATGGCAGCTTCAGTCTTTCTCAGCTTGCAGGGTATTTTACCATTGCAGTTACACTTCAGTGTGGCATTGAAACCAACGTAACAATGAGATTGTTTGTCTTACTTTCACCTTGTGGATTTGTGATGATGTTGCTTGTTTGGGTTTTTTGAAGATCTCATTAAAGAAAGAGGTTAAAAACAAAGTTTTTGTTTTCACTTTTTAGTGCATGAAGTGTGATAACTCTCAGCACGTGAACAGAAAGAAATTGTGTAAGCTTCCTTGAACAGAATAAAGGGTCTCTTAGTGACTTTGAACTGTTGATTTCTCATTCCCCTTGTGTGTCTGGAAGAAGATAATTCTGTTTACTTGTCTGAACCTGTTATGCTGTATTTAAGCTCCAAAATTACTTCATCCACATCATTTGAGTGTCTTCAACTGTACCAGGTATCACTTGATTAAGCCTCTGTGGATTAAAAGTCAGTTCTAAACAAAGTAAAAAAGTGAGTGTGTGTTAACAAAGTGTTGGGTACAGAATCTCTGATGAAGTGCTGGATGCCTCCATCTCTTTTCAGTGAGAGCTTTGGTGTTCAGGTATTTTCTGATGTGTCTGATCCAGTCAGTTCAGTGTGGTACAATTCCTCCTGACACAAGGGAAGTGCTTTGCTGTGATCATGGTCAAACCCAGGCGGCTCACCCAGCAAGATTGTGGGGCCTCCAGCTGTGGAGTCCCTTGGAACCTGGCTGGACACTGTCCTGGGTGGCCTCCTGATCCTGCTTCTGCTGAGGCTGGGCTGAGGCATCTCCAGAGGAGTGGAGTGGAGGAGGAAGGAGAGCACTGGGTGTGGATGGCATCAGGTGTGTGCAGGGTGGGAGGGTTTGTGTCCTTGGGCAGCAGAGCTGCTTCATGCCTACACAACCAGATTGTGAGAATCCTGAGTGTGAAACCTCACTTGGTTTGGCAGAATTGGTGTGTCAGTGTAAGTAAGGTCCTAAATATGAATCTGATCTAGGACTTACAGTGTCATGTTGTTTTTGCCTGTAGAAAACCATTGTTGAGTTAAAAAACAAACACTGGGATGAAATGCTCCGTTTTCCCACCATTATAAAACCATATTTTACTTGTTCCAGTAATATAATGGTAGGCTGATTTTATTTTCTGGTTTTATATTTTTTCTGACAGAAGTAGGTTTCTTAGGACATGGCAGGTATGGTGTGTTCACTCCATTTTTTAAATTGGGATAACAAAATAAAACAACTCCCTACTGGGCATTTTTTCCTCTTTCACTCTTTTCCACAACTTTAAGCTGTTTCATTCATGTGTGTTCAGCCACAATATTGACATATTTTATGTGAAATAACAATGTAGGCTCTACGCTTGTAACTGAACTCTTTGAATTGGGCTAATTCTAACCCTTTTCCTTCTCATCAGGAAAAACTTTTATGAAGATTAGCAGGTGACAGAATACTGGCCTGATTATATCAGGCTTAGGAGTAGTCTCTCTTCTCACCATCCTAAGTAAAATACTGAGAGTTTTGCTGTGGGTTGTTGGATTTCTGCTGTTCACACAGGGATACAGTCTGAAGCAGAGGATGGCAGTCTGCAGACCAGCAGTTTAAAAGTACATCTGGTTTTATTTTTCTTTAATTATTTTTCCTAAGGATTGTTTAATTTTGTCTGCTTAATAGTTGTTCTGCAGTGTTTCAGTTTCAAAAGTGAAAAATGACTGAGACTTAATCTGAAGCAACTGTAAACACGAATTGAAAAAACTTGTGCCTTGAACTATGTGAAAAGTTTAAACATAGAAAAATCTTAGACAAGTGTTGAATTTAAGGAAGACATATGGTTAAAAAAAGCATCTTTGTCAACATTGGGGTAGATAAAAGCTGGAAAGGACTCCTGTGCCGCTTTCAGGAGCCACTGAAATGCACATGAGGGACACTTGTTTGGAATGTTAGTTGGTAGATGTTTGTTTAAAGAAAATGCAGCTTTCAAATTACTGTTCCAGATGTTGACAATAACTGGGACATTCCCCACTTCCACTTTTAACATGTCTTAAGAAAGCAAATAGAAACTGAGTGCAAGAACGAGGGTTTCAGTGCAGTTTGTGCCTGGGTTTGCTGCTGAGGTGGTCAGTGCTGCTCCTTCCACCTCCCTGGTTATGGATTTTCATCACCTCACCTGCCTTCAGAAGAAATGTGATCATGTGAATGTGTGGCAAGTTGGATCCAAATGCAAACTGTTTGTTTACATTTTATTTGTCCAGGGAGATGTGATTTGCTTTGGGGAAGGACAGTAATCAGCTGGCACAGGGGATGAGGTTGTGGTGGGTTCCCACTGTGTCACTGCCCCTCCTCAGCTGGGCAGGGGAGGGAGGGGACAATGAAAAGTTCAGGTTGAGATAAGGACAGGGACATCACCCAGCAAGTGCCATCACAGGCAAAACAGGCTCTGCTTGGGGAAATCAGCTGAATTTATTGCCAATCAAATCAGAGTACAGTAATGAGAAATAAATCCCCAATGTTAAAATGCCTTCTCCCCATCCCTTCCTTTCTCCCAGGTTCAACTTTACTTCATTCTCTGCCTCCTCCTGGTGAGCAGTGCAGGGAGTGGGGTCCCTCCCATGGGAGATGGTTCTCCATGGACTTCTCCCATGTGGATCCTTCCCATGGGCTGCAGCTCTTCCCAAGCTGCTCCACCGTGGTCCTTTCCCACCCCACGGGGCTCAGGAAGGGGCTGCTCCAGCAGAGGGTTCCTGTGGGCTCACAGCCTCCTTTGGGCATCACCCTGAGCACCTGTGGGGTCCTCCTGATGCCTTGGGAGGCTCCTAGAGCAGAGGCTGGACAGAGGTAAAGGAATAAAGTGGGGATTTATTAAAAGGCTTTACAGGATTCACCTTGGGCAGCACAAGAGCGCAGACAGGGCTACACACAGGCTGGATGAGCGTCACGAGTTCTCACACTTCTATGAATTTTGGTCCATTTCCATATTGGGGTTAATTGTCCAATTTCAGCTCCAGATTATGCAGTCCCATCCTCCCAGGTTGCTCTCCTCAAGTCTCTGTTGTTTGCACCTTTTGGGCCTGAAGCTGCAGTGGTGTCCTTGGTTCTGGGGCTGGAAAAGGATTGTTCTGTGTGACTGAGCTGTGAGGGGAACTTGCTAACACTTTCTATGAAGTTCAGAGTTACATCCTAATGCAGTACAGAATCTGGAAAATATGAAAGCTGAAACTTAAAGCATCACTCCATGGGTTGCAGCTGGGTCTCTGCTCTCCTGTGGGCCCCCACGGGCTGCAGGTGGGTCTCTCCTGGCCCTGATGTTCCTTCTCCCCTGGCCTCAGTGTCTGCAGGGCTGTTGCTGGCACATACTTGCTCCTCTCTCCCAGCTGCTGTTTTGCAGCAGGTTTTTCCCTTCCCAAATACACAATCCCAGAGGCACTATGGGCGCTGCTGATGGGCTCAGCCCTGGCCAGCAGTGTGTCCCTCTTGGAGCAGGCTGGTGTTGGCTCAGCTGGACATGGGGGAAGCTTTTGGCATCTCTGCACAGAAGTTTTTCACCCTTGTAGCCCCCCACTACCAAAACCTGGGCACACAAACCTGGTACAGTTAAGGACATCCAGGGAACAGCAGTCAACAGCCACTTGGAGTGGAGCATGTTATGTCAAGATTATGACACAACCTGTCTGGCTCTTTATTTATTCTAATTATTTATGGACTCATTTATAGGTAATTTACCTACTCTGCATGTTTTGTTACTCTATAAGGGCCAGGCATTTATTGTTTGCTTTAGCAGCACTTGCTCTGAATGTAGGTAAGGAATGGTACATTCCAAGGTAGCTCCCAAGGTCACAAATCAGGTTCGTGGCCAAACCAATAATAGCAGCACACCTTCCCTTTCAGTCCTGTTTAAATTGGGCTGAACAGTGTTGAAATAGCTCTACAGTGGTGGGGAAGCCATTTGCTTAGAAAACTCAAGTGTGAAAACACAAATAGTGTGGGAATTGTCAGTGCAGAGGAGCCTGTTTGCCTCAGTAGTGCTTCAGAGATGATTCTACATTTTTAGGCTCCTATGTTCATTAAAACCACACGTTTATAGGTTGTGATCAATTTAATAGTGACTGGGTCTGTACTGCAAAGAATAAGCATTTTTCAGTGGAAGCTTTAAGCAAAAATAATAGATTATTATTTCTCAAGTATAAATGAATGACATAAAATCACTTTTGTACAAAACCAGATGAAGCGTTGCCCTAAATTAATATTTTGTAAGTGTAACACCTTTACTTAGATTTGACCTGGTATTCCTTAACAAAGGCTTATGGTACAAAATGATGAATAATCAAGAGAAAAAGCAAGTTGAGAAGACATTTTAGTATTAGTTTGTATATCGTCTTTTTTGATTGGTTGTCGGCAAGAACACTTTGCTCTGCAAATGATAATTTTCCGTTAGTTAGGATAAGAGTCAATGAATGGTAGTAGATAGTGTTCCAAGTATTAGTCACAAAGGCACATGCAGACCATTCTGAATTCATTCTGTATTGACAATAGTAACACTGAACTCATCTCTAGCTCCCATTTTCTTTCTAAAATGCTGTTACCAAAACAAGTTATTTATAAACTAAATGAGCAGAATTCCACATGTGTGGCTTTTTTTTGTTGTTGTTTTTACTACCAAAAATGTACTTTCTTGTGGCCTTTCTAAATGTGCTTTATTTCTTCAGACCATCTGGAATGGATATAAAATCTCTTTATATGCTTTTACTATCAAATAATTCTGAACAACTCTAATTTTTTTTTCCACTTAATGCGAGTAAATTGTCATTAAATCTCCTTTCTAAAGGAGAGCATGCAAGCTGTTAAGACTGCAGTGTACCATTATCATCTTCTGTAATGTTTTCCAAGTGTGCCTTCCATCCATGAGAAAAAGAGAAGCCCAAGATTAGGGAGCTGGCAGTTGTATAGCAGCATGAGTCCAGTAATTAGAGGGAAAGACTTTTGGACAGATTGAGAGAAAAATTTTAAGGTACTCTTGAGAGTTCAAGAGCTTTGTTCTGCTCTTTCAGGCTTGCTCCAGTGATTGATGGTCCATATGTAGTCCAAAAGAAAAGTGCCCTTCACTCATGCAGAAAATCTTTTCATTGCAAAGTGCTATTTTGTTTTATTTTGAGTACCTCAGGTGATTGAAAGAAATAGCAGATGATTTTTTTTAAATGGATGGTTTATGCTGTTTTATGTGGTTATTTTCACTGGTTGGAATAGTCACTGGCACTGATGTGAGGATGTTCACTCACAGCTCAAGAGAGCACTCAGCTGCACATCCTTCTGATAAAATGAGATTTTTTTTTAGCAATAACAAATTGAAAGTCAGAAGTTAATAAATTGATGTGTTCAGGGAAACAGTAGTGATGGTAAAGGTGACTGCTCAGGTTGAGTATTCACAAGTTCTTATGACCAATAAAACAGGCGCAGAAAATGTAATTTATTCTTGCTATTAGAAGACTATTTTGAAATTAATGGGGAAACAAGCAGTGGGAAGGGTGGGAAGCCCTTATCCTTCATCTGGGCTCACTTCTGCTGGGGATAGGGCAGGTCAGGAGTGGGAAAAGCATCTGGAGCAGCAGATAAGGGATGATGAGTCAGGACAGATCAGCTGCAGATTCCAGAGGGCTGATAAGGAGGGCAGGGAGCAAACAGTTCCCTGGCACCTTCTGAACAGGGGCTGAACACCCTTAGCCTCTGTCAGGGAGCTGGAAAAGCCTTTCCTGGGAAATCATAGGAGTTTTGGGAGAAATAAACCATGTGAAATGCCAGGAGTAACACAGAGGTTATGAAATGGAACAGCTTTTTAAGGCAAGCCTGGCATTGAGATGTTGTTTTTTGGTGTAGTCAGTAAATGTACTCAGAATTGTTCCTGGGGTCTAAAAGTGTCTAGTGAAAGTTGCCAGGGGATTATTGTTTATGAATTAATCATCAGCACTCTAACAAACAGATCAAGGAATGATCTGGTCCTGCATGGCTGTTTCTTGACAAATTGAACACCACACACCATGTATGTAGATGGTAGATTTAATAAAAGGTTTGCATCAGCAAAGTTTCATATCCAGTGGATCTGTCATGTTCACTGAACTGTTCACTGTCATATTCAGTGGACCTTTTTGTGTCTTAAGTTTGCAGGTGAAACTCTTCTGTTAGTTCTAGTTGGGTTTATATCCCAAAGGTGACATTTTTCAAAATAAAATAAAGATTTTATTATTCTTACCCGTCTGGCTTCTGACAAGTAGAATATTAATTTTTTGCTGTCTTCATGTCATAGCAGCATTACCACTCAGACTTTCTTGAATTTTGTCAATAATTGTATTGAATATAAATGTATATAAACAGTGACAAAATAGACTTTATATGCTTTTTTGTCAATAAGGCTGCACCTACTATTTCACTCAGTATTTAGAAAAATTCCATGTTTTTGATTTGCTCTGATATATTCATGCAGAAAAAAATGTTTACATCTCTTGTGGATGTGTATTCATTGAGATTAAACATAAGCTTTCAAGCTTGATAAATTGAAATGAGATGTGTAGGTAACTCTGAGTATTACTTGTATTTTAACAGTGAAAGCAAGTTGAATACTTTGGTACAGAAACTCCATGACTTCTTGGCTCACTCATCAGAAGAATCTGAGGACGCAAACTCTCCTCCAGCATTATCTAAAAACAAAAGTATAGGTAAAAAGACATTTTATGTTCATTTTCGGTGTATATGTGATTCTAAAGTCAAATAACTTGATGTTGTTATTTCACTATATCACACTTCACTGGGGTAATTATACCAAGTCTTAATGGGATCTAAGTGGTGGTAGCTTGATAAATGCACAATAGGCCTTTGATACAATATTTATTTCAGTTCTGCATCTTTCTAAAGGTGAAAAAATCTAATCTTCTGGTAATTTCCCTTCTCTGAAACATGAGATATCAGACACAGGTATTTGCTGTGCTAGGAGTTCCTTGTTCAGTGTTCCTGAATTTATAAATGCAGTGTCTTCGTTTTTCTGCTGTAGTAATGCTTTTGCAGTCCTTGTAGGTGTGGGAGAAGTTCTGGAGATTATGCTTTTACAGTAATTTGAAAAAAACTTTTTACATATAATCTAGAGATATTTGGAAAGAAAATAATACTTTTTAAAAAACTAGAGTCCTACACTAGGTCAAAATTGGAAATTTTTACTTCTAAGTTAGAAATAGGTAACAAAGTTTAAACACTTCCATGGCAGTCATGAAAAATGAAATTATTTCATGTTAGTACTGAATAAAATCTGTTTCCAAATTTAACTGGTTAAATTTGTTTATTAGTTTCACTTGGACTGGATACAGGTGCAGAACCTTTCAATTTGTACAGCTTAATGAGCTAAAAGTTGTGTTGATGTGGTGGAGTGCAGGAGAAGAGTGTGCTGGCTGTATTAGAGTTTATTTTCAAACTCCTGTTGGCTTAGGTAATATCTTCCATGGGCTTTCTGGCATGCAGTTTTTATCTTTTAATGTTTTGTTTAGAGAGAGTCTGCTGCCTGTGGCACTCACCTCCTCATGTCAGCATCAAACTGAATGGTTAGCACAGGAAAAAGAAACTGCTCATGTGGTGCTTCAGCAGAACAGTAAAATAAACTGTGATGTAGATGCATCTCAAAGTGAAATTTTTCTGAGGAGCACACTGGGAAAAAGAATTTTGCCTTTATCCTCTGTAGTTAAAAATTACCATTTGGTTCCTTGCTGTAAAACACAGATTGTCTTTGAAATGGAGACACTTGCAAATTTCCTAGCAGACATAATTTAGTTTTGGTTTTGAGATCTAAAAGAACATATTAAAGTTGAAGAGTCAGGATTAAACACTTAAATATTAGGAAATGCCAGAATTTATTATGCAAATTTTCTTCCCTTCCCAATGTTCTGTGCATAACAAAAATGTCTTTAGCAACTGTGCTTTTTTTTTTTTTTTAATCCAGAGGGTGCTCATTGTGAGCAGAAGTTATGGATGTGGCTAGGGCCAAATCAGATTTATTTAATAATAGATATTGTTTTGTTCCAGCATTTGGAGGATGTGTGAACTATTGGGTAGAGTGTTGTGAGGGGGATGTGACAGTGTTCCCAGGGTCTGAGGATGAGGGAAGAGACGAGGATCTGACTCCATGTTTCAGAAGACTGATTTATTATTTTTTGATATATATATATATTAAAACTATACTAAAAGAATAGAAGAACGAATTTCATCAGAAGGCTAGCTAAGAATAGAGAAAGAAAGAATGATAAAAGCTTGTGTCTCAGACACAGTGTCTGAGCCAGCTGACTGTGATTGGCCATAAATTAGAAACAACCACATGAGACCAATCACAGATGCTCCTGTTGCATTCCACAGCAGCAGATAATCATTGTTTACATTTTGTTCCTGAGGCCTCTCAGCTTCTCAGGAGGAAAAATCCTAAGGAAAGGATTTTTCAGAAAATATCATGGCTACAGAGGGAGATGATGATGAAGGTGGTTGTGTTGCCCAGGAAGGCTGGATGTTAGAAATAATTTGGTTATTAGCTGATATTACTTCATACCCTAAACTTTTGTCCCTGCCACACACAGAGGTCAGTTAAAACAGGAAGCAATACTTGCTTTATAGCTTTAATAATGTTCTTTATCCCCTCTGCATTGGAACTGGATGTCTCCCTCCTTTCCACTGCATGGCTGCCAGCAGCAGAGAGCTCAGCAGAGCCAGCCTGCCTGCTCTTGTTCCAAGAGTGGAGCAGCAATCCCAGGGGAGTCTCTGCTCCCTGACAGCCCTGGAGGGGCTGGGCAAGAGCAGCCAGGTCAGCACTGAGCTGGGAGGGGTGGCTGCAGTGGGCACAGGGAGAAACTGGCACTGCAGCACGTTCAGCTGCTGGTGGAATAGCACATGAGAATCAGGCTGCCAGTCTGAGTGCAGAGTCTGCACTCACTGGGGCTGCCAGAGCAGGGGAAGCTCTGCCAAGCTCTCCAAGCTGGTATTTTCCATGGGTTTATCACTTGGGCAAAGCTGGTCAAGAGTAGAAAGTGGGCAGTATCCAAGCTCCAGCAGAAATGTCACCCTCCTTCTACATCTCAGGTCCCTTTCTCACAATAGGGAATGCCTGTAACATTCCAGAGAAGAAGTTTCAGGTACTTAAAAAGGCCAAAAACATTGTCTGCTTCCATTTTGTATTTCCTCCTTCACATGTGGAAATGGCTGGATGATTTTCCCTGCAATTTACTCAGTTCTGCAGAGGTCAAATATCCAGCATTGAATTCTCTAAGCGATTCAGTTTTTTCAAAGTATAGAAATAAATTGTTTGGTGTTCCCCAAAACTGAAGTTTAAGGATAGAGAAGTTGCAGTGCTTGTAGGCTTCTGTTAAAAATCACAAATAATCCTGATAAGTATCCTGTAATTATACTTCCTACTCAGTAGCATCTGTTAAAATCCTGCTGTTCCTAAAGTTTTGGAGCAGTTTCATACAAGAATCATTCAATCACTGAACTCCAAACTTTCCCTTCCATTTTCAAGACTGGTGAATTGGAGCAGGTGCCAATAGGTTGCAGGTCTTTAGGCTTTATATTCCACAGTTCCCAAGCTTGAGAAATAGGAATTCTCATCAGAACTTGGATCAAATGGGATTTTTGTCTGTGGTTCCATGATTCCAGATTTAATACTTTGTTTCTTAGGTCAAGGTGTGTGAGAGAAAATACTTGTAGTAAATTCTTAGAGATCAGCAAAAATGCACTAATGATATTATTTCTGCATGCAGTTGCACTTGCAGTGCTTCAGTATTTCCTCACCAACAGCAAGGCTCTCAGGGACTGAACTGAAAGGGATTTCTGAATTATTTCTGTAAAATTTATGCCACACAATGGAATGTCTTTTCTGTAGTGCACCAGTGTGTCTCTGGAAGTCACATTTATCTGTGTCCATGTGAAACATAAACAGTGCTGTGATGTGCAATGTGAAGAACTTCTGATGTTCCTTGCATTTCAATGGACTCCTTGAATTTCTGTCCACAGGTAAAAGTAGAGAACCTAAAGGAAGTCCAGCTTCAATGGAGAACAACAGGGACGAGGTAGGAATAAAAATGCTTTTGAATTCTAGGTGCATGTCTAGGGCACAGTGTCTGAGTTCAGTCTGTTGCTTTTGCAATAAATACTTCAATATTACTGTTAGAAGCACCCATTAATGTCATCCCCCTTCATCCTGTTACTCAGATAACAGTTGTTCTTTAGGCAAATATGCTTCCTTTATGAAAAAAATAAAAATGGGCACACTGGATCTATGTTAAACTGAGCAGAAATTCTTCATGTGGTGTTTTACTTCTGTCTTGTTCTCCTGTTGGGGACATTCTGGTGGACAAGATCTTAACATTGTAGAGAAAACACAAGTGCCAGGCCTTAGTTTGCCTTTACTGCTGTAAATTCAGATATTTTCAACTGCCCAGCCCTAGTTGTGATCTGAGTGCAAAAACAACTGAAAAAAATCAGTTTTGCTCTGGAGGCAGCCAGTGCTTTCTGGCACATGAGGCACACACCAAGAGTCTGTTCTGCTGGCAGTTTGTGGCTGCAGGCTGCTGCTACTCCTGAGCCCTCTGCAAGGGTGTGTTGGACAAGGGATGGTTTCTGCACACAGCAAGAAGAGCATTCCCAAACCTGTGTGAGCTGCTGACTTCTGACCTGAAACTCCAGAGATTCAGTTGAACTGAACTGGCATGACTGTTGAAATTGTCACTTGTACTTACTGCTTCTCCTTATTTTAAAATTATTTTAAAATAAAAATTATTTTAAAGCTATTTAAAAATAATTTTAAAATTATTTTTTATAAGGGCACAAGTGATTTCTGAGTTGTTTCTAGTTAATGCAAGAAACTGGTTTTTGACAGTTCCCTTGGATATAAATGTATTGACTTTTACATTTTTTTCTTTTTTCTAGGGAAGTAGTTCTTCAGAAAGAACCAAATCCTTAGGATCATCCCGTTCCAAAAGGTTGGTTTGGAAAATAAAAACAAATAAATTAGTTTTTGGGTGTGGGAAGCTATAGGAAAGTGGGTGCACTGTGTCAAATATTTTTGGTAAAAATCCATGGAGTTATGGAATGCTGGTAAAACAGATGCCTCATAGTGCACTTAAAATTCAAACCATTTCTCGAATGAAAGGTTAAGATGCTAAAGCTTGATTATTATTTACAAAGACAAGATTATTCCATATCTTCAGGACAAAGGAGTTGATACAAGAGTTCCTTCAGTCTTGCTATTTGTACATGTAGGATTTTTCCCAAAATGTAATTTGGGTCATACAGAAAAAAAGGTTTTATGTGCTTCACTATTGGAAAAATGTAGCATCAGACTGTGCTGTTGAATTTCCTGTGCAGAAACTGCCCTTTGCTGTATCCCTGCTTTTTCTTTTTCCTTCTTTGATCTAAAAAGTATGGAGTGAATTGTTTACCAACTGCTTGAACATAAGGAAACAAATTATTTGTGTCCCAACTAATAGCAGACTTAGTCCAGTCAGACTCCTCACTCAAATTCTGTCTTCTGTGATTTTTATTAAATCCCAGTGAGCAGTGCAGGGAGTTGAGCTTTCAGCAGCTGCCTTGGTACTGGTCTTTAGAAGTCTGTATCTCTTTTCTCTCTCCTTTTTATCAAAGTTGCTTTATTTTACCATGTCTGCTGGAGTTAATATTCTTCAGTCTCCTTTTTATATTTGTCTTGATGCCATATTTGCAAGTGGGATTTTATATTTGGCTTTAATTTCTCCCTCATCTTTTCATTCCAGTGTCCTGCTGTACTATTCTCATTTATATACTTCTTTAGTCCTGTTTTTTGCTTCCTGTCTTACCACTAAAGGGATTTTCACTCATCCATTTACCATACTGTACCTTATATTGACAAAGCCAGTATCCTGCAGTAGTTCATGCACTGCCTTCAGACTACTGAAAAATTTGCTCCATATGTTGTAGTATTTTCTCCCCATCCTGACATAGTAAATTCATCAGTTTAAATTGTTGGTGGAATTCTGTCAGCTGATCCTTTTGTTCAGTAGTCAGCTTTTTCATTTCTTTCTGCATTTCCTTCATTATCTTGCAAGCGTCTCTTCTGCCGAGATGTTTTTTGTAATTTGCTAATATCTGTGTGTTCTCTTTGTGCTGCCTGTTAAACTTGGAATGATGGATAAAACTAATGAGCAGACATTCACCTCTGTTTCATTTAGACTTTCCTGGAATTGTGACTTTCTTAAAAATACATCACACCTAGATTTTACGACAAAAAGATTTTATTAGTATATACTTCTATTTCACGTGGGAGGGGAGAAATCCTATTCCAAACCAGAAAATTATCCTACAACTGTATGGTAATAACTTGGAGCATCCCAGGTCATAACGCCTTTAATTAATTTAAAAAGAACTTAGTTTTTCCCACTTCATATGGTGTTTTGCCTGCAAAGCTTACCTGAATTGCAGTTTGTACTGTTTGTCAGAGCATGGGGTTTTATTTCTGTCTATGCAGGAAACCTACAGTTGTAACAAAATATGTTGGGTCAGATGATGAACAAATTGCAGATGAAACTGTAAATGAAGATATTTCAAATGAGAACTCAGAGAATGATGTAGATATGCAAAGCTTGCCTAAAGGTAGGTCATGCCTTTCTTTTTTTTTTTTTTTGCTTCTGAATTCAGCAAATTAGCCAGGATTATGATGCAGCATAAATAATTCACTAGAATGCACATGTACCAGTAAAATGCTGTTGGTTTTCTGCCCACAAAATGAGGAACCTGAGCACTTTCAGTTTGGAACCCAGGAGATTTTAATCTGTGGGTGCACGAGGATGTGCTGGTGGCTTAATTTCAAGTGCCTGCTGATATCTCTATAAAACCATCACAAAACAGGGGAAATTATTTATTCTGTTGTTTTGCAGGAGTCTCAAGCTCTGTCACTTGGAGGTCTTATTTTACTGTTCTGTCTTGGGGGTTATTAGCAATTAGATCAGCAAAAGCAAAACTAACTCTGGGGGGAAAATGCCGTTATTGGATCTATTTTTAAGCACATTTTTAGAAACAGTTAATACTGTGGGCCTGCATCCCTCTGCTCTTAGCTGCAGTGTGAGTTGGATTAATCTCCTCCATTTCTTACCTATGAAATTTACAGGAAAAAATGCTGCTCTTCACTGTGTGAATAGCAGTATTGAGGGCAGTCACTCTAAAATGATTTTTTCAGAATATTAGATTATTTTCAGTGTCCTCACCACAAAACTGGGCTCTTAAATAGGAAAGTGTTTTTTCCTTCACATAATTTTGATTAGTACTTTGTTTAAATGAAAATGTCAGATTTTGAATATTGTTGAGGACAAAGCAGGTTTTACTGTATTGCTTTTTTGTGTATTTCATACTGAAATAAATGAAGATGAGCGAACCTGAATAGAAGGAGGGAAAGAGAAAAGATCATAGGGTTTTGAGGGATTTAAATGATGTCCTTTATTGGGAGCAAGTTCCTGTCCTGCACCCCCCAGCAGTGTGGCAGTCCTGTCATGCACGTGCCACAGCAGAGCACAAAGAGCAGAATTTGCTCCTCAGCCCATTCAGTCCTTGGCTTCTGTCCTACAGCTACAACACAGATGTAGTTTGAAATGTGTGGTGTTGGTTTTGGGTTTTTGTTTTTTTCTGTGAACATCTGTGCATTCGAAACTATGTTGAGTTTTAGTCAACAGATTGCACTTTTTTTTTTTGTTGTTGGCTTTATTAATCAGAACTTTTGCACTTCACTTGGATGTGTAATGGTTTCCAATTTCTAAATAAAATTATTCTAGGTACAGTGGTTGTACAGCCTGAGCCAGTGCTGAATGAAGACAAAGATGATTTTAAAGGGCCTGAATTTAGAAGCAGAAATACCGTTAAAATGAAACCTGAAGCTCCCAAAAAGCGTGGAGGTAAATACAATTTAAAACATCTGTTGAAACGGGTTTAAATTGTTGCTTATGACCACATTTGGTACATCTAAAAATTGTCCATATTTCTGATAAATTATCCTAAAAATACCTCCACTCTTCTGGCTTTTTATTCATTAAAGATTTTAGCTGATAGAAATTAGCCTCCATTGCTGCCCCTGCAATGCAGCAGTGAAAGCTAAGATTAGTTACCATTAAACTCCTTATTTTCAATAGGTATAGGATGCTTCATTAGGTGCAGTTGCTTGGTTGCATTCAGGTGTTACAGGTATTCCTTTTTTAAAGGAATTGAACACCATTGATACAGGAACATTCACTGACTGACCAGGAAAGCAACCATGTTTGAGCAGGAACATGTATGGGCAGATTATCCATCAGTGAGCTAAGAAAAATCCTAAACCCTCAAACAACACAAAGACTTCTTTCTTTTGCTGTGAAATTGTGGGAAATTCCCTACCAGTGGGCCCTTCTAAGGATTACCTTTGAAAAGCTGCTGTGTCAGCTGGTTTTCCATAGCTGCTGCTAAAAGTGAGGAGTTAGGTAGATTACAATACTAACAGAAATTAATTTCTCTCTTTTTTTTTCCCCAAAAACAAAGGGGAGGAGGGAGGATTATGTATAACATAGCCAATAAGAAGGTGGATATTTTTGTTAACCCTACTGCGATATCTTAGCTCACACACCTCCAGCAGTAGTCAGGATATTCATACAAACAGCTCTTGCACACCCTCTTCATCCTTCTCATTGCATCATTTGAGATCCTTGCTCTCCTTTAAAGTAATTTATGGAGTGCTGTTTCTGTGGGTGAAGGGGAGGGAAATGTGACTGTGGAAATGTGCTTGTGCTTACACCTGGCCTCGTGTGGTGTCAGTGACTTTTGGAGCATTGATGTTTTCTCTAAATTACAACTTCAGAAGTCAGTTCTGTTTTATTCATGCAAGATGTCCTGTTCATATAAGAATGCTTTTTCCATTTGTGCTTCAAACAATTCTACATATGGTCCAGCAGAACTCTTCAGGGTACAGTGTTAAAAAGATGAGACACTTGTGCTTGAGCTTTGTGGCCTGTGTCTGTATCCCCAGGACAGTTTGTGTCACCTGCCCTTCCAGCTGTTTTAATCTCCATCCCTAGGGAATTTGCAGGCCTTCCTTGGTGTGTCTGGAGGGGTTACTCATGTACTATGCCTGACATATGTATTTTTTAAATATTTGCATTTCTAGTAGGAATTATATGTCCTGTGTGTATTAGAAATAGAGATAGAAGCAGAACTCTGGCCTTTCTAGCATGCAAATGCTCTTACCTACGACTGTAAGAGGCATTGTGTCATTATTTTTAAGTTTTGTGTCTGCAGTGTGGTTGTGGTTCTATTTTTGCTAATATATTTAGTTAGGAATATTCTTAACCAAGTAGTTTATCAGTATTAATGAACTAGTGGTAGTTTAATTTCTTTAGACCATCATCATTTGTAGTAGTAACATGGTTTACAAAGGTTTGCCTCATAAATTCTCTTTTCCTGGTCCAGCTTGCAGGTTTGAGGGAGGAGGCTGTAGTGCATCCCCTTGGTTGTGGAAAAGAGAAAAGATGTTCAGGGCTTGGCAGGGAATATCATGTTCTCCCTGGGTTGGCTGGGCTCCTCAGTGATTCCTGCAGCAGTTCAAGGACTGTGCTGTGTCAGCCTTGGTTCTGTGCTGCAGTATGTGGGGTTCTTTCCCATGGATGGATTCATCCATGGTCACAGCAGCATTTGAAAGTGGGCTGTGAGCTGGTTTGGAGCTCCTGAGAGGGGCTTGCAGGTCCACAGGGTCTGCAGGACATGCAGTCAGGAATGGCTGGAGGGTGCAAACACATCCTGTATCCAGAATTTCACTGAGTTAGGAGCATGACCAGCTGTTTCACTGCCCCCTGAGCCATCTGAGGTTGTGCTTCAGCAGCAGATTGCTGGGAGCTTGTACTGTGTCTTGAGAATGTTCCTGCAGTTCCTTAACATGCTGGTGGTGGAGCTTGGTTCTGATTCTGGGGTAGTGATTATTTAATTAAAAAAAGAAAAAATACAGAGTCTGTACTCAGATTGTAATCATTAAATTCAACTGTTTGAGTAAATTTCCTTATTAATTTAATCACTGAGCACGACAGCAAAGGACAAGTCACAGTTCAGTGATCTCTTATCAAACCTGTATCTGCTTGATCCAGATTGGCCTTTGGGAAGTGCAGAACTTTCACCAGTGATTTTTCTTTTTCTGCTGTTGAAAACAAAAAGATCTCCAAATATTAATGAAGAGCCTGGCATGGAGTGAGCCTGCCAGGCCCAAGTTCACCCCTTCTGAAGTGAAATGGGGGGTTGGTATTAAAAAAAAAGCTTTTTTGACCAAATGTAGATGCAGCAGCAGGGTGGTGCACACACCATGGGAGCAATCAGCAACATGGGGAGAACATGTGGAAAGTGTAGTTTCAGAAAAACCCAAAAACCACTGTGCAGAAAGGAACAGAATGTGAGAAAAGGTTTTTTCATTCACTATTACAGGGATTACTTGCATTTTCTATGAGTTTTCTGTGTTTTTCTTTGAGAAGCTAAAACTGTTTGTGAAAGAAATGTCATAATACGAACATGAATTGCAGTGGTATTTGTTGAACTAAGATTAAATGGGGAAGGTTGTCCAGAATATCAGAACTGCTCTGGAGGAACTTTAGTGATGACTCTAATTTAGCTGTGTTTTCATGAGGTGACCACTTAACCCAACTTAAACCTCTCAAAGGGAAAGAATTGTGCCTTGAGACCAAGTGCAGCATAGAAATCAGGCAAATTCAGTCTTAAAAGGGCAAATGGTTACAGAAAGATTTCTCTGGTGCTGGGTGGTGCAGAAACAAAGGCCTATGAAAAACCTGACATGCCAGGATATTGCAAGAAAATGCAATAGGTACATACAGATTTCTTAAATAAGAATGAAAACAATTAATGTGTTGTTTGTAATCCTCTCCATAGAAGAGGGACTCCATGGAATTGTGAGCTGTACAGCTTGTGGGCAGCAGGTGAACCATTTTCAAAAGGATTCAATCTATAGACACCCTACACTCAAAGTGCTTATTTGTAAGGTATGTGGTAAACAGTTCTGTTTGTTTTTGTTTCATAATGTCATATTAGTTGGTTTGGGTGGGATTTTTGTGGGAGTAATTCCTGTTCATTAGTTGACAAAGTTTTCAGTCCTTAGCTGTTACAATTAAGGAAACTAAAAGGAGGAAAAAAAAGCAAATATACCTATGAGTTCATATTCCTTTTTTCTTATATCCCAGTTAAACTGGTGGTGGTTTCTTTGTTATTTACTTCTATAGCTTTAAGGGTATAATCTTAGTGAATTTTTAATGTAAAACGATCTGTCTGAAATTTCTGCCTACTCATAATGTATTTTAAGAACATATTCAAGTCTGCATCTGCTGCTAAAGCATTCCATGTAAAACAGCACTGAAATAAGGAGCAGAAAAGCAGCTTCAAAGCCATTCTATTTCTGCCAGTTTCAGGCCTGGTTTAAGTTATGGCAGCTTTGCAATGCTGGTTTAGTCCATAATCTGAGTCTTCAGCTGTGTGGCTTCCTGGTGGCTCCACACAGGCCCTGAGCTGGCAGCAGAGGGAAGAGGTGGGACAGGGCAGGAAGGAAATATCCCTGCCTCCTGCTGTGGAGACCTCTGCTAACTTTCAGAGAGCTCCAGAGATCTCTCTTGCATATTTCTCTAGTGGTGGAGATTTTATAATTACAAGATATTGCTAAAGATAGAGATACGGTTCTGTGTTATAATGTACATGGAGCATTTCCCTACTCCTCCTTCTCCTCCTCCTGCCCAGTTCCTCTTTCGTGTTACAGACTCAGCCATGCCCATCTAGGCTGGTTCTTCTCTGCATTCTGGCTTATTTCTTTTACAAAATGTGCTTTACAAAAATCAGCTCACAAGGTGACCTTTTCCCACCTCCCTTGGAGTCCCAGCTGGTGTTCCTGACCTCCTGCAGTGTGACCAGGGACCTGGGTCATTTTTGTAACCTGGTCAGGCTGTTGGGCTCAACAGCAGCTCTTGATTGGGAGCTCTGCTACTTGAATTACATCAGGAGTTGTTCCCTTTGATTTTCTCTAGTTTTACTGAATTGAGCATGGCCTTATGTGAATGTGAGAGGGAGGAATGGAAGCCCCTCATCTCCAGCTCTTCCATTATTTCTGTGCCTAGTTCTGCCCTTATTTTTCTCCTACTTAGGTAAAAGTCCCAGACCTGAGAAACTGTTTGACTGTGAATGTTCCATCAAGTGTCTAAACATCAGATTTTACTGGGGTTTTATGTTGATTTTGGTTGTTTGGATGCTTTAGTTGAACAGGTGTGCAAGTCTGTGCCAGATAATGGCGCCTCATCATTGTCAGTTCAGGTGATGAAGCCTCTTCTGCATTCTGAATTGTATTAATGCCTGTTCAAAGTAGAGCTACAAGTCTGGGAGAACATTCTTCAGTAACAGCTGGGAAAAAATGACGCCAAACCTTCAAATTTGCTGTCAGCAAATCAGCAGCTGATGCCATCAGTACTCCTAGCTGAGTCGTTGGTATTTCTTTATTACCATTACCAAATTTTCAAATGAAGATGCTTGGTTTGCACCTGGAAATGGAATTCTTGGAAGTTAACATCATGATAAATGCTGAAGACTTTTTAATTTAAAGCCTTATGGCATCACATGGTACCATAAGGAGCATCCAGCAGAAAATTGTAATTTATGTGGGATTAATTGTGTCAGGGAGGATGTGGTGCTGGTTTTCCTAGGAAATAGATGGAAGAAACATTCAGACTGGAGAAAAGTATTCAACTGATGTTCTAAAATACACAAATATGCAGCCATCAAACAAAAGCTTGTTTAATTTTCAAACAAACCTTGAGCCATCTAAATAAGTCATGGTTTGGGACTACGGAAAATGTTTTTTAGATTAAAACAAATGTAAAAGACTTAGAATGCTGAAGACCTTGCAGCTGCTGCTTTTGCTGGCTTGCTTCTAATGCATACTGAAATCTAATGAACTGCTGAAGCCCAGTTGAGATTTAATAAAGAATTCTTTGTCCTCTCTCTTTCTTCACAGACTTGCTACAAATATTACATGAGTGATGACATCAGTCGTGATTCAGATGGGATGGATGAACAGTGTAGGTAAGTGTGCAAAAACTGCAGTGTGTGCAAAAACTGCAATGTGTGCAAAATGGGAAAGTGTACAAAAGCTACAATGTGTGCAGAATGGTAAAGTGTACAAAAACTGAAGTAACACCCACAGCTCTACTGATTTGGGGTTCTTTTTTCTTGCTATTGTGACATTACTGACAAGTAAAGACAAGTACATTAGAGCTGAATCAGCAATTATTTGTCAACAAGAAATACTGAACCTCAGGATTTCTTTAACTGTTTGTTTTAGTAATGAACAGGAAAACATTTTTAAAGAAATCTAACGAACTCTTGTAAGATATCACATTTCTAGTTAAATAACATGCCACCTTCCTAGCACCTTAAAGATGAGGCTAGAATCTGACATTCTAAACTTTATGAGCCAAAGAAATTCGGTTCTCCAGATGCATCTCCCACTATTGAAATATCAAAGAACTTCTCTGTCCTTATGTGAAATACCTAAATGTGTAATTCAGTAAAAATTGTGCATTCTGTGGTTTCTATGAGCTTCTTGTCCACCACTGTTCAGAGTCTTTGTGTACTGCGGTAGTAATATATGAGTTAAGGCTAGAAAGACGGAAGCTTATTAATTTTGCTGTAAAATAAATCACAGATTTTCAGAAGAAACAGGGAAAATAAGTGTTAATTAATTTTTTCTGCTTTAAAGAAATCAGTGCTGAAATTCTGTATAAAAGTTACTGACCATTTCAGCTTTATGAGCTGTTAATCTAAAACATGAATTTTCTGACTTTGCAATTCTCCAGTGAGCTTTTCAGTAATGGTTTCAAGTAATGGATACCTGTTCATCACCTGAATTTTTAAATATGTGAACTTAATAATATATCACCTTGTTGGCATGGAGACAAAACTCTCACCTTTCTCAATCTCATTGCAGGTGGTGTGCTGAAGGTGGAAATTTGATTTGCTGTGACTTTTGCCATAATGCCTTCTGTAAAAAGTGCATTTTGCGCAACCTGGGCCGAAAGGAGCTCTCGACTATCCTGGATGAAAACAACCAGTGGCACTGCTATATTTGCCATCCAGAGCCTTTGTTGGACTTGGTCACTGCATGTGACAGTGTCTTTGAAAATTTAGAACAGTTACTTCAACAAAACAAAAAAAAGATGAAAGTTGAAAATGAAAAAAGTAAAATATATGACCACACAGTCAAGTTTTCTCCAAAGAAAAATAATGCGAATTGTAATGGGGAAGAAAAAAAATTAGATAATTCATATTCAGGTTCACTAACATATTCTTATAAAGCACTAATGGTGCCAAAAGACTTGCTTAAGAAAACAAAAAAACTGATTGAAACTACAACAAATCTGAATTCTAGCTTTGTAAGCTTTTTGAAAAATGCTGCAGAAAATGTAGAAATAAGCCCAACTGTGCAACTGTGCCAGCTGAAAGCTTTTAAATCTGTGCTGAGTGACATGAAAAAAGCTCATCTGTCACTAGAAGAAGGCCTGAACCTGGAGATTCAAGCATTGAATGTTAAAATCAAAGATAAAAATACCAAAGAGAAAAAAACCGAGGTTAGATCAGAAAAAAATGAGGCGAAAAAAGATGAAGGAAAGGAACACGTGGCATTAAAAGAGAATGATGCCGCACAGACACAGAAAAAAGTCGTGTCAGAGCGGCCTGACAATGAGCCCATGGATCAAAGTGTTCCCTCAGTGGAGCAGACAGATAACAAGGCAGCTCCTGGGGAAGAGAAAAAGTCTGGCAGAAATGAAGAACCACAGTATGAGCCCAACAGTACAGAGGCTTTAGATATGGATATCGTGTCCATCCCCTCATCAGTTCCTGAAGATATTTTTGAGACTCTGGAATCTGCTATGGAGATTCAAATGCCGTCTGATGAGCAGGACAGTGGAAACACAGCAGCAGATCATGAGGCTCCAAATTCAAATACAAAAGTGAACGCTCCTGTGAAAGATACCAAAGGTGGTACCAAGCTAAAATCGTCGGCTAAAGGAACAAAAGAACTGATTGTAAAATTGACTCCTGTTTCCCTTTCAGAGTCCACAGTTAAAGCTGAAGATCAAGACAACAGCCTAGAAAAGGACAGTAAAGACGCTGATGCATCTGAAGATGCTGATGCATCTGAAGACGTTGATGAATCTAAAGATGTTGATGGATCTCAACCTGGGGCAGCAAACTCTGATAGTGGAAAACAGAACCACAGTGCTGGCAGCGAGCCCTCCACGGAGAACGACGCTGTGCCCGTGGAGGACTCGGATCTCCGGAGGTCACCACGTGTCAAAACCACCCCCTTGAGGCGCCCCACAGACATCAGCCCTCTGACATCCAACTCAGAAGAGGACAGCAATGACACGAGCAGTGAGAAACAGAAGAGGAAAGCATCCAAGCAACCCAGGAGGAAAAGCGATAAAAAAAATACTTCTGACAGCGCTGCTGATGGTCCCAGTCCTAACAAACTTTCCAAATCCAAAAAGCCATATGACTTAGATCACAGCTCAGACTCTGATGAGGTGCCGGCTGTCCTTAAAGAAGCAGGGATGATGAGTCGCAGCTCCTCAGACAGTGAGAGCAACAATGAAGCGCCAGCAAAGAATCAGAAAACTTCGGATTTACAGAAGAGTCAGCCAGTAAAGGATGAAAATGGGAAACGAAAAAGGAAGAGTTCCAGTTCCGGTTCAGACTTAGATGCTAAAAGAGGAAAATCAGCTAAAAATGCTGCTGCTGCTAAAAAGAAACGACAGAATTACTCTGATTCTTCAAACTATGATTCTGAGTTGGAAAAAGAGATACAAATGTTGAGTAAAATTGAGGCTGCAAAGAAATCAAAAAAATTCTCAAGTAAAGATGATAGCTATGATTCTTCTGAAGAAGAGCAGAGGAAAAAAGTAAGCAGTAAGAGGAAGGTAAATTTGAAGAAGAAGAGAGGTAAATCTTCTGAAGAAGAGGATGATGGTGAGAAGTCTTCTCCAGAGAAGGAAATTAATCACTCTCCTAAAGATAAAAAAACGGGTAAGAGGTCAGCTGCTAAGGACAAGCTAAGCAGAGACTCAAAAGAAAAATCTGCAAAGGGAAAACGTGATGAGTCATCTGATGCTGAGAAGTCTTCACTGGAAAAAGAGGAGAGTCCTGAAGTTAAGAAAAAGAAGGATTTGAAAAAGAAAAAGGCACAGGATGATTCTTCTTCTGAGAGTACTGAGAAATCGGCAAAGAAAGAGCACAAGTTGGAGTCTTCAAAAGACAGACTCAAGAACAAAAAAGGATCAGAAAGCAAAGCAAAGAAATCTGAAAAATTAAAAAAGAAAGGTTTCAAGAAAGAACAAGATGATTCCTCTTCTGATCTTGATAAGTCATCTCCAGAGAAAGGAAGTAGCAATTCTTCTGAAAACGACAAAATTAAAAAGGAACCCGTGTTTACAGAAAAGAGAAAATTGAGAGAGAGAGTAGCTAAAAGAGTGCACATTGATTTATCCTCTGATACTGAGAAATCGCCTCAAAAAGAGGAGAGTTCTGATGATGATGCCATGCGGCGTAAAAAACGAACTGACACGAAAGAAAAGAGGAAAATAAGCCACAAAAAGAAGATTTCCAAGAAAGAACAGAATGACTCATCCTCTTCTGATGAGGAGTCTTATGAAGACACTAAGAAAAAGGTTAAAAGAGGATCAGTAAAAGAAAGTAAAAAGAGCAACTTAAAAAAGAAAGTGGCAAAAAAGAAAGTAGTTGTCACTTCCTCTTCCCCGTCTGATAAGGAGGAAAATGATGATCAGAATTCCACAGGCGATGGAAGCAGCGACGAGCAGAAGATCAGGCCCGTGACTGAAAGCTTGATGCTGTCTGCTGATGCAGGATTTTGTCAGTCATCAGGTGTGCCAGAGTTGTTCATTTGGGTGACATTTAATAATCTAAAAACAAAAAACCCTCATCAGTTGGTAGTTATATATTTAAGTGTTTGCAGCCTGGCAGGTTTTCTGATACAAATTTGGAAGCACCTGTTGTAAAGTTCCCTTCCAGCCAAGCTATCCTGTGGCTGTGAGATTGCACTATTTCACTTTGTGCAGCTTGTGCCTTGAGGAAAAAAATGATGTCACTGTAAATGGAGATGCTTTGGAAGCTCCAGGCAGTATTTACAACGGGTACTGCCTTGCCGTCCAGCTTTCCAAAGCCTGGCCCTTGCCTCACCTGCCCAGGGACTATGTAGCAGAAGCTGGTTGGAAGGAGTAGATAATGTGAACTCACATTTATCACCTCCTGTCTGTGCACTGGAGGTGATGCTGGAGACCTGTGGCATTGTAATATACGTTTAATAATCAAGTAAATTATTTTTATGCCTCACGAGAGCCATGTAGGCTTAGACCAGCTACTTAGAAATCTGCCATTATTTTCATATGTTGTGTTGTGCCATTGTTTCATATGTCTCTGTGCAGATAATACTGGAACTTGTAGGGCTTTCCTCTGAGTGCTGCCTTATCAGTGTTTTCCCCAGTGATGTCACAGCTTGGGGAGATTGCAGATAATTAATGGTTTGCATAGTAACAAACTGGTTTTTTGCATATGGTCACTGCCACAGCCATTAAAACTCTCGTACAGACAGATAATTGATGGCACTCAGTGACAATTTTCAGCACCACTGGACCATCAGTGAAAAATGCCTTAAAAATGGAGTTGTTCATGTACAGTTCATGGACTTGGCATTGAAATGGCCCAAGAAGAGAAAGGTGGTTTTAATTTATCAGAAGGTGTCTGAGGCACTGGGAGCTGTTTCATTTGCAGGTCACAGTGGGAAGATTGGGTCATTATTGGAGAGATGGATAGCAGGGTACAAACTGAACAAGATTCTGGTGTGGCATGATTGACAGGAGAGTTAGACTGAGAGAGAAGAGGCTTGGTTTAGACTGCAGACAGATTGCTGAAAATGAGGTGTCTGAATTTCTGTCTGCAAATCACCTCATGGGCAGTTTTAGGGTGGGCTGAGCTGGATGTGTGCCCAAAGGATGAGAGGCAGTGGATACAGCATTTATCAAGGAAAACTGATAGAGATACTGGAGTATTCTTACACTGAGCAGGGTCAAAGCTTGGAACTGGTTGCCCTCTTGAACTTCAGAATCTTTGTCCTTGGAAATGCTCAAAATGCTTGTGTGGCCAAGTCCCTGAGGTAACTGACCTGACTTTGGAGTTAGCTTTGCTTTGAGGATGGAGTTGGAGTAGAGCGTGTCCAGATGTCTCTTTCAGCTTTAGTTATCATTTGATTTTGTGAAATTCTGCCTATATTAGTGTATTTTCAGAGGAGAAGAATGGGGCCTTTGTCTGCAGTTTGCTTTTGGTTTAATAGGTGAATTAGTAAAATAAAGGAGCCTGCTCTTGTCTGAATAAGCTGTGGATTGTAGATTGATCATTGAGTAAGACTTAGGCTCTGGTTTAACCAACAGGATACTTTTATTTATCTACATGAGGGACTTACTGTGATCACCTTGGAGTGTGCCCCTTGCAGCCTAGTTTTAGTCCAGTCCTCCAGTCCCCACAGGTAGAAAATAAACAGAAATTATGAATGTGGGGATCTCAGCTCATTGGGATTGTGAGGTTTCTTTCCCTTAATTTCACTACCTAGCAGATTTGTCTGATTTGCATGCGAGATGAAAAAGAGAGAAAAGCAAGGGGAGAAGCCTGGGAATGTGCTAGAAACAATCCAGATTTCTCACTCCAGCCAGGAGAGTGCAGAGGAGCTCCAGGGCAGGATTCCCACTGTGCTGTTCCTTCTCTGTCACATGTCCCACACTGTTGGTCCTGATGTCCTTTGTACACGAGACAGTGCCATGTAGTGTGCTGAGTTCGGATATTTGCAGTAAGGATAGCACGTGGAATTCTCAAAATACAACTCTTTACAGTGTATAGTGTGAAAGCAAAAATAGGAAGGGTTGGTGTTCTCCAGAACTTCCCTCCTGGCAGCAGGGCAACCCACGGGCTTGGGATGTAGTTCTGTCCTGTGTTTGTTTGTGCCTTCTTTTCAGTTTGCACAAACTCACTTGTGGAGCTTCTGACAGAGCAAAGCACTTCTTAGGGAACTTGTTTCTGATTCCTGAATAGAGTATTTAGTCTCTGTTGTAAAATCCCAAATTTGCTGTATGTAACTATGAACAAGTTGCAGGTAGTAGTAAGCAAAACTGGAAAAACAGGATTTGTTGCTGTGATATTTTCCAGAAAATCCCTTTGCCAGGATTTTTCTCCTGAGAAGCCTCAGAGGAAGAGAAAAACAATAATTATCTGCTGCTGTGGAATGCAACAGGTGCATCCTTGATTGGTCCATGTTGGTTGTTTCTAATTAATGAGCAGTCACAGACTCTCTGAGAGTCACGAGCTTTTGTTATCATTCCACTTCTACTCCTTGCCAGCCTTCTGCTGAAATCCTTTCTTCTATTCTTTTAGTATAGTTTTAATATATCATTTTCTTTTCATATAATATATATAATAAAATAATAAATCAGCCTTCTGAAACATAGAGTCAAGATGCTCATCTCTTACCTCGTCCTGAGACCCCTGTGAACATCACCACAAAGATTTATTTTTATTTGTCAAGACAGGTAGAAAAGTGGTATCACCAAGCTGTTTTCAAATGGGGATTGTTGGTAGAAATGCAGTTCATATATTGTATTGTTTATTGTGCTGTCATGTATTGCTTATCGTTGTATTTACACTTATTAAATGTTTTCTGTTGGGCTTCTTTTTCAGGAGATGAAGGAGATGCTCTATCAAGGACTATCCCAATGGAGGAGGAGGAAGATGATGATGATGACGACCCTGAGAATAGGTATGATACCCTCCATAAGGACATAAAAACGATTAGAGCACAGCCTAGGCGTGGGCGCGAGCCGGCGCAACGGAGGAGCAAGCAGGTGGTAAAAAGCACGGCTGCCTGCCCGGTAAAGACTCGCTCACAGGCCTCCTGCAAGTGTGAACACGGGGCCAGAAAACAGAGGCCCAGAGCCAGGAATGCAAAGCAAACGTTTAGAAATGGTAGAGCCAGGTATGCAAAGCCAATGTCTAGAGGTGGTAGCTGACACACCTGTCTGGGGGCGTTCCAAAAGCGCTGCAGCGCTGTCCCACTGCGGTCCCCGTGGGAACAGGGATCTGGCAGGCAGGGCAAAAGCTGCTGCTGCTGCTAAATGTGAATTTCAGCTAGTTGTGTGGAGTAGAAGGGGACAGTTTGCATCTGTGCAGTATGCAGTGCTGCAATATTTTCAGAATGAATTTGGTTATTACTGTTGCTTAATATGCTTTTCTAATTGAAACGCCTTTTCTCAATAAAGAGAAAGCACAAATGTGGGGAAAACCATATTAGATATTTTCAGCTGTTAATTTAACTGAGTTTTAATCCACTAAAAAGTACCTGAAGTGACTAATGTGAGTTAAGGCCATGATTCTACAAGCACTGTGCATAGGCTCAATTGGTATCAAAGAGACTAATTATATATTTTAAGTCTTTGCATAGATATTTTCAGAATTGTGGCTTATATGTATTGCTTCAGTTTGGAATTTAATAAAAAAGAATCACTGTAAGATACAGTTAGCTAAGACATGTCATATTTTACCAGTACCATTGTAGCTATCAAAATCAGCCTGGCTAGAAATGTAAAAGCTTCATTTCCTAAATGCACAACATGATGTGTCACTCAACTGGAGCCACAGGTTCTTTTTGGAAGTTACTGTAGTTAGGCTGAAGAGCTGCTCAACAAATTTTTATACAGTGTTTCAGAAACTGATTTTTTGTTGTTGTTTTGGCCATGTAGCATGTGTGGGACCAGTTGCTGGTGGAGTCTTTTTCTGCTTCTGAGCCTTACTAGTTTAGAATATGGAATCCTTGTTTCACAGAGTTGTATGTTTTGAGATGTGGCTGAAGTAAATTTTAAAAACACTGTTTCCTATCCTTCACGGACCTCAGTTTGGCATCACAATGCTGCTGCTGAATTAGTTCTTGTGTGTTTTCAGTCATCAAATTTAACCCAGTAATTCAGCTCTTTAAAGAAAGATGCTTTTTAGGGACTTGACAGCACAGGGTCATAAGCAGAACATGTAAACTTTGGTATAACAAGTTTTTTTTATAAATCATGCTTTAATTTCAGTCCTGTTTTAATTAATTTTTTTTCTTTTTCTTTTTTCTTTTTTTGTTGTGAGTTTCTGGTTGATAACTAAACCGATACACTTTTGTCAGAAGTTCAGTATTTACTGCACAAACGTTTCTGACAGAACTCAATCATGATTTAGTTTGAGAGCTATATTGGGAAATAAATGAACCTAATTGATAACAAACAGAAATATAAATTTGGGCTTTAAAAATCAGTTTCTGTACTTTGTTTTAAAGCTGCCTCTTTGTTAAGTTTTTATTTAGGGGACCTTTTGAACATCTATATATGAGATGGGGAGGTATTTTGTCAATAAACAGTGTTGTCAACCTTCAGACATGTTAACTGGTAATGCAGTCTGACTTTACCTTCATCATGTGTTGTACTTGGCACCACAATCAGAGCTATAAACTGTAAAAAGATGGAACAAATTTTGAGAAGTTAAAAACTTGTTCTTCTGTTTACTCAACACAAAGTGTTTAAATAGTTTACCTACTGATTCAGAGAAGTTGCCTATTTTCTTCCAGGCCAAAGAGGGTACCTAGTACCTGCTGGGTGTTTGTAGTGTGGGAACTCTCCTGTTTGCAAGTCTCTAGTTTAGATGTTCTGTTATTTGCATACCTGAGGATGTGCATGACATGAATATTAATAGCCTTGAAATCATCTTTTTGCCAAAATGCAATATGCAAGTGGGTCATACTATGCTATACAGTGCTGTATGCTTTCATCTTCTGTTGTGTAACTATTATTGGTCCTTCTGATCTTTTAAATGGTACTGTTTGATATGTTTGCAGTAGTTCTGTTTATTAAGAAGTTAATAGTGTATTAAATGCAGAATGCCTTTAAGTATTTGATGGTTACAATAAATTTTTGTAAAACTTTTTTCTTGTCCAAGCATTTAATTTAATCCAACTCTGACAGCTTGAAAATCAGCCTCTTCCAACAAAGACGGCACAGTATTTAGAACAAGGTGTTTGGCAGTTTTCACTGATTTTTTAAGACATGTATGACATTTCATCCAAATATTAATGTCTTAAAATATATTTTAAAGGGTTCTGAATTTTCTAATAGTATCCTGAAGGCCCATTTAAGCCAGTAGTGCTCTAGCTGGAATTCTGGTGGCTTTTATTAGCCACATCCCACCATGCTCCCCCACCCAAGGGCTTGTTTCAGGCAACCTTATTTCTACATATAATTAGTAGGTATTTATGAACACTGAGTGTGAGTTGATGTAATCTAATTGGTACTAAAACATCACAATCGTGAACTAAAATTTAAAATCATGACTTTTTAAGAAAAAAGATTTTTACATTGTCTCACCAAGATTTTGAACAATGTCATTTTATTGGCACTGTAAAATTCTTGAACAAGAATGGTGCAAATTACCATGGGGGCTTAACTCCACACCATGAGAGGCTGCACCTACTGCTCCAGTTCTGCTGCAAGGTCTGAAGGAGCTTTTAAAGTAGTCCTGCAATGTAACCAAGCAACCCCTGGGTGATTTCCAGTCTGTCTCTTGTGAAAACTTTTCTTTTAGCACGACTTAAAAATCCATAGTAATCAATTCATTGTTTAGAATTGTATTCTGCTGGGGCTGTTCTTACAGATGGGAAATATCTTTAAATCCCTGTTGGTACAAAACTGTGCCTATGTGCTGTTATTTTATTCTAGAGTTGGTTTTGTGTGTCCTGGTTGAGGCTGCAGCTCCATTCTGTGAAGCACTGGTTAAATGTGTGCTGGAGAGTCCCTTCATACAAATGTCACCATAAATTTAGATAAGATGAGTGGGGCAACATGACATGCTCAAGGTCTCAGTAGATCAGTGCAGGAACGAGTGAAATGCAGGGATTTTTAAACATTATTTTATTTTTGTTACTTTATTTTTTACTGCCTGAAACCCTGTGCTGGAGGTCATATGGCTCTCTGTGCCTCATAGTTGAATCTATTGCTGGTGCTCAACTGTTACATCTGAATGGCCAAGAATCTTTCATGTCCTTGACCTGAGTAAATATTACAGTCCCTTTTGATTTCCATGGTTTTCTCTGGAAGAATATGAGTGAGGGAATTTTCACACTATCATAGCTTGTTTTTCTTGCTGCTGTTAATGCAACTACTAAAATGTTAAAGCTACCATGTGACGTTTCTTAGCTGAGAAACCTGGTGACTTTAAATGGGTTTTATCATAAAATAGAAATATGATGTGTTATTCTGGTCAACATCTATTGTGGTTTAATTTAAACCCAGCTCCCAGAGTCCTGTTTGTAATAATTCATGTAAACCATTTGTTACATCAGTCATTTGTCAACATGCACTTACAAGGCCTAATTTCCTTGGGTCTCATGTTGCTTACACTTATTATTCCTATCAGATGTGTAGTTAATTAAAAATGGGCTTCCTTTAAATCCTGAACATCTTAATAATGTCTCACTTTTTTGGCCTAAATGCATACCAGTAAATGCATTGATGAAAATGCAGCTTTTCTCATTAACAAACAGTCCCATCTCAATTTGGTTGCAAGTGGTTAAGTTTTTATCCTAGATAAAAAAACAGGGCTTATTTTCTATCATAGCAATAACTTCTTAATCAGTATAAATAATTAGAAACTAATCAGTTTACCCAATCTGGTTGTTGGTTATCCTGGTGATTAATAGGAAAATGAGAGCATTGTCTCTTTATGGATGATAGATTTTGTGCATGGTCTTTTTAGGTGTCAGATACACTGCTGTTTCCTGTAGCTCTTAAAAAACCAGATACTTCATTAAAGAACAAATTAAAATGAAGGTCTTGTTTTGCTAAGAACCAAAGTCAGCCTTTTAAAGGTGACTTGTGTAGAGGTAAGTATTGCCATCCACAAGCTGCGTTCACTTTGCTAATGCACTTGCCGAAATAAGTCAAAGGCAGGACTTTCAGGATTCAATTTCAATGTTTGTATCAGATCTTTTCGTTTTTTTCTCTTCCAAAACTCTGGGTTTTTATTAAACAAGAAGAGTAGCCAGACCACTGCTCTCTGCATTTTCTGGAGTAGGAGTCAAGGTTAATAATTTATGTTAAAAGCTGTTAAAGGGAAGCCAGCCTGTGACATTCCAAGCAGTTTCATTTTGAAGAAAAAATTCTGACTATTAAGAGATGGAAGAAATATAGTCTGAGTTTCTTATATGAAGAGCTGTTTATTTCTGCTGCTGTTACACATGGTCTGCTGGGTTTTAAAAAAATCAACATTTAACCAAACCCTAAATCCCTTTTCCAAATATCCTCTGGGAGGACCTAATGCAAAAAGCATTTGGAAGAGGATGTTACTTATCTGTGGACTTTAGGAGGTTTTCTTTGGGTTCATGCTGTGATTTCTTGATAGATGTGGAATTAAAGTTCTCCAAGGGTACTGCTTGGTAAAGTTTTAATCAGCTTTTTCTTCTCAAGAGAGAAGGGGAGGGAGTGTTTTGGATGCTGATGGATGGTCTGACTCACTGAACAATCTGAAATGTTTATTAAATTATTTTGCTTCTATCTTTTAATAATAACTGAATATAAATTAGTGTGAGAGTGTTTTTAAAGACTGCACTGTTGCTCAAAAATTAGAAAATACAGTGTGAAGTGTCAGGAAAGATAGCTTGGGAAGAGTCCCTTTGAAAAATGATTATGTTTTAGGGACACATTGCTGGCTGGAAAATGAAATACTGATTGTTAAAAGCCCATTTTATAGTGCTCCCTAGAAGCAACAGCTCAGTTTTCTGTTGTATAGGAAGTTTTGCATGAGAGATCCCTGTTCCTTTGCCATTCCCAAGTGAAGGCTGGATTGTGGTTCAGTTCCATGGCTTTGAGCTGTTGTTTTGACTGGTGTGAGAGCTTTCCCATCCTCAACTATGTACACATAGCATGCATTCATTCTCCCAAAAGGCAAGACAGATGAGGTTTCACCTAGAAAAGACATATTTCATTGAAAATAGACAAATGAAACTGTAGTATTCCTGATATTTATATGAGGAAGATCTGGTTTATTTTTTTCCCCTGGAAGTACAAGTACTAAGTCCACTATTTTCCTGTGCTTTTTACATACCTGCCTTGGATAGACTCAGAAGATTTTTATGTTGCAAGTGCATGTAAAGAAATAATTTTTCCATAGTCACTTGTGCATTAGCTGGAAACCTGTTCTGCAGTGAAACCATGGGAAGCTGAGTGGACAGTTTGTGGAGCAGGAAATAAGATGATGATTTTTATTTGAAATTCAGGTCCTGTAGTGTTGGTCAGGCTTTTTGGGTATAAACACAGAAGGGTTTTTGCCAGAGCTGCTGTAAGGCAAGTGCTTGTGGTTAGTTACCCAGATAGACCATGAATAACATGAAATCTCTTAAGTCTGTGCATTTTACAACCATTTCAAGTCTGCTTTAAAGCAGGAAACTTCTCTTTTTAAGAAGCTTTATTACAAACCTGCTTTCTAAAAGCAAGTCAACACATTACATTAATGTGAGATTTTTGCTGATAGATCCTGTCTTGCCACAATGACTTTTCATCACATGTCTTTTTTTTTTGTTCAGCTTTCAGCCCTTTTTTTGAAGTTCTGAATGGTGTAGGGTTACACTTGTCGTTCATAGGTTTACCTGAACAATGGAATAAATACTGTTTTCTGTTTTACTTCAAAGAATTGCCAAGAAAATGCTTTTAGAAGAAATCAAAGCCAATCTTTCCTCTGATGAGGATACGTCTTCAGATGAGCAGCCGGAGGAAGGAAAGAAGAAACCTGCAAAGCAAACTGAGAACACAGGAGATGATGGTAAGCACCAAAAAGCATCTGGGGAAAAGTGGTGCTGTGGCACCTGTCATGATTTCAAGGGTCACTTGGGAAAACGATGATTGTTAAAGTTTTCAGCAAAAAATATTACTGATTTTGATATGTAGTTGTCACATAGAGGCCAATGTGCGTGGTCATGAGGATTATCATCTCTTTTAGTCTTCTCTATGTTTATTTTTTTATTATAATCTGGGTTTAGTAAGCAATTAAGGAGTCCTAGGAGTTTATGAGGGGTTATTACCTATACAGAACAGTAAGTCCTGCAAGTACACAGGAGAGATTTGGCTAACACAGCCATTGGAACAGGCATTCCAAGCATTCAGGCAGTGGGAAACACTAAACACTGGAGGAAAATGGTATGTTGGTGCTTGTAATTCCCTGAAAAAGCACAGGATTTAGCCTAAATTAATTCAGATTTTAATTCTTGTAAGATAAGAAAGTGACTGGTATGCATGTGGTACTGACTCTTCTGTGTGACAGGAGAGAAGGAAAAGGAAGACAAGAAGTCAGAAAAGGAAGAAGCTAATTCTGAGGATTCAGATTCAGAGGAGGAAGAAACATCCAAGAAGCCCAGATACAGACACAGGCTGCTGAGGCAGAAGCTCACTGTGAGTGATGGGGAGTCTGGAGAAGAAAAGAAGGTGGTGAAACCAAAAGACAAAAAAGAAGGGGGGAAGCGCAGAAATAGAAGGAAAGGTACATAATCCACATCCTTTTTTTTGGTCATAAAAAGTACTTGCTTCTGTAAAACAAATCCAAAGCTTGTCAGAATGATCTCAACCTTTGTGATTTTAAAATCCCTGTCTAAACTTCATCGTATATGAAATCTAGCATTCCCTTATCTTTGTTTGATAAATAATTTTATTTGAAATGTCAAATCCAAGAGCAGCTCTCTCCACTTGCTGTATCCTCGGAATTGGATTAATCCTGTGGAATCTTAGAATATCCATCCTAAACAGCAGAGGCAAGGCCAGGATGTCTGAATTTGGAAAAATCAGTCTTGTCCTTTGTGTAATTTTTCTCTTGGAGAGGCAGTAGTGCCTGAGGAATGTATCCATGCTGGAATTGCAGTGGAGCAGGCTGGAGCTGAGCAGCAGATGGCACTGTGAAATGAGCCTGGCCTGGCCCTGCATTGTTACAGGCAGGAACAAAGAACCTGTGGGTGTTTCCTGGCCGGGAAAGGTGCACTGGGCTTCCCTGATCTGTGTTCCACTAATGCCAGCCAGCTTCTGTGGTCTTTCACAGAATAAAAGATGCAATGTGATTTGTTTAGAATTTTCCTCTGTCAAAACTCCCATTTTTATTTGCTTGCATTTCATGTTTTTCCTCCCTTACAGGATTAAAGCTCTACCTACAGCATTTCATGCAGGAGGAATAACTGTAAATTCATCTTAGGGTTCTTCAGTGCAAGCCTTTGAAGCTGACTGCCCTCAAACACAACAATATATTTGATTTCACTTTGCCCTTTTTAGCCCTATGTTATTAATGTTACCATTCCCCATCTGTGTAGAACAACTCATGTTTTAAGCCTTGTCATTCATAAAACAATTAAACTTTCCACTGTGTTCAAGGTCAGGCTGAAATTCAAGGTGTTAAATATCACACTGGTGTCTTCATTACCTAAAAATGCCAGGAATAGCTCCTCAAAGTGGTTGGGAGAGTCTTGCTAATGCTGCTCTTTTAGGTGTATTTTTAATTGCTTTTTGAGGCAGTTTTGAGCTTGCATTACCTGAAGAAATGCCAAGCCATAAATGTAGTGATGCAATTTTGTATTTTGTGTGTAAATAAGAGCCCTTTTCTCCAAGTATGGTTATAAAATGACATGTAAAGCATTTGAAACAAAAACCTCTGTTTAACTAAAAATCACCTTTGGTTTTCTGAAGTTCCATACTGTTCCCCACAGTTCTCCATCATTTAATGCTCTTTTCCATTTGCTCCTAAAATAAATGTAGATGTTCCTGCATAAGGACCTCAAGGCTTGTGGCACAGTAAGCCATCCACCAGGACTCAGCTAATGCTTAAATTTTACCCTTTTCTTCTCTCTGCCCTTTTTATCTTATAAATATGGGTCCCATAATGTGTGAAATGAGCCCTGGCAGTGCTTGCTGCTCTGGAGCAAGTTTGTTGTGCAGTGAGGAGCTGCTGGCTTTGCAGTGATGCTCACCATGAAATAAATGCTGCTTTCTTTTCCAAGTGAGCAGTGATGACTCCAATGACTCAGAGTTCCACGAGTCTGCAGTGAGTGAGGAGGTCAGTGAGTCTGAGGATGACCAAAGGCCAAGGACAAGGTATGAACAAAGCTGAGCTGTGCTTACCCTGTGTTTATTTTGGGTTTTAATAGTGCACTTTGTGCAGGGAGATGGTAAAAGTTAAAGCACTTTGGAGCAGTTCTTAAAACCCTTGATGATATTTGTCTGTAGGAATTATAGAACATTAATTTGTTTTGCAACAAATGTGGGGATTTTGAATTTGTACCACGGTAGGGGATACACAACAATTTGATGAGCCAGTACAAAAAAAAAAAAAATCAAAAAACAAAAAATGGACATTTTAATGCCAAATACATCACTGTCAGTATAAAATTAATGGTTTATTGTTCTGAGATTCTGAAGGGTTTTCTCTTTGCTCTGGGTGTCCAGTGGGCTGAGCAGGAAGGAATTTAGAAGTCAGCCCTAACTGCACAAAAGGAGTGCATCTCTTACTAATTAATTATTAATTAATTGTTTTTCAGTGAGGCAGAGGATTACTATGGTTAATCAGTAATATTGCCTTTTTGATTTTTTAATAGATCTGCCAAAAAAGCTGAGGCAGAGGAAAACCAGCGCAGCTACAAACAGAAAAAGAAACGAAGGAGGATAAAGGTTCAAGAGGATTCATCGAGTGAAAATGAGAATAAGGTGCTCTGTCATGTTTTGAAGTAATAAATAGGGATTTCGTGTCTCTTCTGCTCAGGGTATCTCAAACACCTCTGCACAAAGTACAGTAAAAAATTAAAGCTTTTCTCAATATCAGTTCAGGCTAAAATTTGTAAAATGCCACCATTGTGGAGGTAAAATGTTATGTTTGAACTAAAACTTTTCCTGTCTAGATCTTGATAAAAATTCATGATATTGAAGCAAATGGAGTTTTTAATCTAAATGTAGATCAGACAAATTGTAGATCAAGGCTTTGGTAGTGTTGGGGTTTCTTTTCCTGTGTGGTGTAAGTAGGGGCTGATCTGATTTAGCACCAGTATAACAGGAAAAAATGTTTATTAATGATCATTAATAAAAATTTATTAATGATCATTAGCTACTGTCACATTACAACAGTGCCTTCAGTACTGCCTTTGCACAGCTGGGCTCATCTCTGATACCTCAGAATACATTACAGTTAAGGTGGCACTTCTTTTGTCAGACTTCTAAAAAAGGCATTTTTTTCTCATTGGCTGAACTTCACCTGTGTGTGTGTAAGAATTTCTGGGAGCTTGTCTAAGAAAGAAGGGTTTGATGGTCTTGCCATAATTTTCTTGCTAATGTGTATTTTACTTAATTTCTAATAGAGTAACTCTGAGAACGAGGACAATGATGACTCAAAATCTCCTGGAAAAGGCAGGAAGAAGATCAGGAAGATTATTAAAGATGATAAGCTTAGAACAGAAACACAAAATGCACTTAAAGAAGAAGAAGAAAGAAGAAAACGTATAGCAGAGAGAGAACGGGAGAGAGAGAAATTGAGAGAGGTATGGTCTGGGGTCTGTGTAAATTTCTGTGAACTTAAATTCCTGATGATGTTTAACTTCAACCTCAGTGTAATTTGATGAGTAATTTTTGAGAATCCCTTACATGCAGCCTTATAAGCCCCAAGTTTTGTCTGCAGTTTCCTGCAGGTTGACCTTGGTTAAGTTTTATTTGACTGCTGTGACCTTAGAAAGTTGTCTCAGCTCTCTGCTGCTTCACTTCAGTGCCAGAGTAAGTTGTGATGCAGTAAAGAATTGAAGGTTTCTCTATAGTAAATAAATTATGACTTCCAGTTCTGGTAAATCTGAAGTGTCTCAGATGCTGGGTGTTAGTCCTGTGAGAATATTCCTCTGATGGCCTTTTCTGTTTGCAGGTGATAGAGATTGAAGATGCCTCACCTCTGAAATGTCCCATCACAACCAAGCTGGTTTTAGATGAAGATGAAGAAACCAAAGAACCATTAGTGCAAGTTCACAGGAGTATAGTGACCAGACTGAAACCACACCAAGTAGATGGTAAGGAAAGAGTTTAAAGGAAAAAAAGAATTTTTTTCTCTCCAGGGGCACAGCACCTTATGCAGACTGGATTAGAATAACCAAATCTTCTTGAGTGTCAAAACCAGAATGTGTCTTCTCATCTCCCTGTCCCCAGGATCAGGCAATCTGCATCCTCACAGGAATATTTTCCAACCCAGTTGCCACATCTTCAATGAAGCTGTGAATAGAATCAAATTCAAGACAAAGAGCATCCCACATTCACCCCACTGGACAGAAATGAATCAATAATTATCCTGACAGCTGCTTTCCTAAGAGTTATCATGATCTCAGTGATCACAGCTGTCTCTTACTGGGTGAACTTTAATAAAATGAATGTTTAATCAGAAAACTTTCAATAATTTTCTTCAGGTGTTCAGTTCATGTGGGATTGCTGTTGTGAATCTGTAAAAAAAACCAAGACATCTCCTGGCTCTGGCTGCATTCTTGCTCACTGTATGGGCCTGGGGAAAACATTACAGGTAAGAAACACAATTTATTTCCAAGTGTTGTGTAGTTCTCTTGCAACTCAGAATAAGAAAATAAATACAGCTGTCAGGGGAGAGGCTCCAGGAACCTGTTTCTAAAAGTGTGAAATAATCTTAAGCAGGTTGTATTTTTTTGTCCTCCTCATTCAATTTTTTTCCCTTAAATGATTTATTTTCTTGACTTTGTTTTAGAATCAATTTGTTGCTGATGAAGTACAGGTTTATCAGATTCGGTTGAGTTTTATTTTTAATGCCAGACCTTGTGTGTGAAGTCAGGTGCTGGTGGGTTTGTGGGGATTTTTTGAGTGGCACAGAGCTGAGGGTGATCAGAGAACTGAGGTCACTCATGGTATGACAGTTCAGGCAAACCCAGGCTGAGCTGTCACTGGGGCTGGTGCACAGCAGGATTTTATCTCCAGCTCCAGCATATCTGAAAATGTGCTTTGTTTAGGGAAATGGGGGTGGCAGACACAGTATTTTGACAGTCTGCAGTTCTACAGAACATTTCAAAAATCACCTTTGAAAGGTGTATTTTTATATACTTGATCCTAGCTTAGCTGGTGTGGTTCTTGAGGAGTTAATCACACCTTTTAGTGGAGATTTGCAGTGCTTTGCAGAACTGTTGTGTAGGGGACTTTCTCCACCTACACTTTACACACCATGTAGTCTGATGAAATACTTAGAGCAGAAGGTATTTTTATAGTGATCCAGATGTGTTAATGACAGTAATTTTGGCTGTAACTTCTTGATAAATCAAAGACAGCCATAGTTAGAAACATACATCAGTATAAATGATTTTGAAGGCTGATGTATGAAGCTGAGGTGGTTGTTTTTTCCATATGTGTCCATTTGCCAGTCACTGCTGTGCTCTGTGATTGTTGCCATTTGTTTTTAGCTCTTAAAAGAGCTGAACCAGCCATGAATTCTGGCAGACTTTGCCAGCTGCAGGGCAGGGTGTCAGCAGAGATCAGGGAAATCAGGGACTGGGGACTTGGTGCCCGTGACTGTGGTCATGAGACTTCCTGGGTAGTTTTATCTTACACAGAACCACCAGTAAATCCTTTTGTTTTAAAATCACTTTGCTGCCCAGTGTTCCAAGCACAGTCATGCAGTTTAGAATGCCTGTATTAAATCACAGTTGCCAAGATTTGATGCAGAGAGAACTTGTGCTGTTGTACATCCAAAGTCCAGTGGGAGAGCTGGAGCTGCCATGGGATCACTGACTCTCCTCTAGTCCTGTGTTGTTTGCTGCTGCTCAAAACAGGCAGCCCAGAGTGACATCACAAGGTTTTGGGCTTTTCCCAGCCTCAAGGATGTGTTGTCATCCTCAACACACGGCCAGGCTGCAGAGCTCTGCTGAGAGAATTTGCCTTGAAAAAAGTGTGAGAAACTGCTTTAAGACTGAAGTTCACTTTTAAGAAACTTAACTGTGAATTTATTTTGTGTTTGGGATGAATGTTGGCAGAAAGTTTAAAAACGACCTGATGGAAGTGGTTAATTTATGAAAATGATTGGTGAAATGTGAAGGGAGGGTTTTCTATGAAATCATTCAGCAATTCAGAAGTATCTCAGTATGTGAAGGATGTGTGCAGCCAAGAAACACTGAGTAAGGAGTGCATGAACTCCAAATACACCTGCATGAAAATTTAACCAAAAATCAATTTATTTAACCAAAAAATATATTTAAACAGGGCTGTTGTTGGTAATTTAATTACCTAATTGAATAGATAACATTTCTCTTTTTTCCTGGTGTTTATTTGGTGTTCTGCCTGTTTTTTCTCTTGCAGGTAGTAAGTTTTCTCCACACAGTCTTGCTATGTGACAAACTGGATTTTCGGACAGGTCTGGTCGTGTGTCCACTCAACACTGCCTTGAACTGGCTGAATGAGTTTGAAAAATGGCAAGAAGGTTTAGAAGATGAGGAGAAACTAGAGGTAAGAGGCTTCAAAAGAGTTCTTCATGAAATAACTGGATGATTTGCAAAATTGGGAAGGTCCACCACTTAAAATAAAGGCTAAGAAATGTGCTTTAACTATGTGAAAAATCTCCTTACATTAATACATCAGAAGTATTAAAAAATTAACCACTATTGGATATTTTAAGAGGAATTAAAGGGGTTTTTTTCCCTCTTTGGAAGGTTTATGAGCTGGCAACTGTGAAAAGGCCCCAGGAGAGGAGCTACATGCTGCAGCACTGGCAGGATGAGGGAGGTGTGATGATCATTGGCTACGAGATGTATCGAAACCTGGCACAAGGCAGGAATGTGAAGAGTAGAAAACTTAAAGAAATATTTAATAAAGCTTTAGTTGACCCAGGTAAGTGAAAATTTATACAGCTTGGATAGTTTGGATTTCCGGGTTTATTTATATGAGCAAAAAAAATAAATAGTGTTGGTAAGATTCATCAGATTTTCGTTGTGGGCTTTTGCTGAGTTACAGAAATTTGTTCAGAGTCTCCCCCATTTATCTTTTTTAAATAGATTTCTGTAACAGTCTTTTCTGTTAAATGAAATGCAAGGAATGTATTCTAGAAACTTTTCCTGTTAAGTATTTTTATTTGCTGGCTTTGCTTCCTTTGCAAAGTAATTGGAGGTGGAAGTTGGGGACTCAAGGCTGTTTTAATCTGTTAATTTGTTACAACCACAAGCTGTTTTGTCCTTGATGGAAATCTACCACTAAGGGGGCAAGTACACATGAAAATAGTAGACAATGTCCCTTAGAAGTGTGAAAAAACTAGTCTTAATGAAGGGAATGCAGATAAAGCAGTTAATTAATTTTTCAGTCTTGGGAAACAGATGTCTGGTTTGAGCTGAGCTGAGCTGAACTTAGCAAACTTATGTCAACATGTTTGGAAGCACTTGAAAATATTCCAAGTTGATATAACTGATTTCTCAGGTGGTCCCCAAAAAGGACTAAAAATTTTAGGATTAGGAAGGTTCACCAAAGTAGCAAAATTTCCCTACAAATTCTGAACTGGCTACTGATACCTAAAAAAATTTAGAGTTATGCAGAATGTCTTAAAAGCTGAGTTTAAAAGTTTTTATAACTTTGCTGTACTGTTGGTATTTCTCCTTAAAAATGCAGGTATGGAAGGCAGAGTAAGTGGAGCTGGGTTTTCTTGGATTTTAATTCTCTGATGAACTTCACATTGACTGTGTGATTGATTTTCTTTTTTTTTCCTGTTTCTGGTTAGTAATTGTACTTGTTGAGCTTGATTTTGTGAAGTTTCCTACTAAAGTAGGGCTGTGAATTCTGTTCTAACAGACAAAAGAGTTTATTCTAAGGGGGAAATACCTTCATGATTTTTGGCATTGGCCAAGTGGAATTGGCATCTCCAGCTCTGCAGAAATGCTGTTGGGGCAGCTAAAACATTAATTAATTTTCTGCCAGCTTGACTAAGTCATACAATGGCTGTGGAGTCAGGGAAGCTCCAGTACAGCAGCTGATGAACTATTTTAAATATTTTTGTTGATATATAATGTGTTTATTCCACACACATTATTTAAGCAGTGAAGGCAATACATTTCTTGCCAATGGGATTTTTGACTCCTCCTACCTCAGCTGTAGTTATTAAGAACAAAAACAAATCCCCAACAACAAACCAAAAAAGAGGGGGGGAACCCTGTTCTGTCAGTGCTATTCTGTGTCTGATTTTCTCAGGATATTGCATTTATTGGGAATTTTGTCAAAGAAGTGAAAGCTAAGGGAGAAAAGGTGTGAATTGCTGTCTCAAAGTAGTGGTGACAGGACAGAAATTCTGTATTTAGTGGGTCTTGTTCTGGTACAGAGCAAGATGAAAAAAAATGTTATATAATAAAAATTTTTGTGAGGTTTTTTTCCTGGTGGAAAATGTAAGGGAGGACAAATGTAAGGGTTGTTGCTGTGTGTGTTTGAAGTAACGTTGTCCCTTCATGGATTTGTGTTTGTGTAAGCCCAAAAATACCGGACTGTGGGATGTTAGGAGGAGACAGTGACTGGGTGTCCCATCCCGTGGGTTTTACATCCTGCTGTGTTCCTGTTCTCCCTCCAGAGCTCTTCAGGCACTGGGACAGGGCAGTGTTTGGGCTTAGCTCATGGCTTTGTGTAGTTGAATTGAGTTTGGAAGCTGCCTCAGAGATTTTGGATAATTCCAGATGAACATGGAGCCTCCTGTTCTGTTCTCTTCTAGGGCTGGTTGATAGAGTGCAATCAGACCATTGGAAAAGCCAACCTTGAAATAACTCCTTAATTATTTTTGTAGAATCATGGAAACTTCAAGGTTGGAAAAGGTCTCCAAGGTGGAGTGCAGACTCACCATGCCCACTAAACTGTGCCATCATCTCCAATGTCTGCTCATTTTTGACTCCACCTCCTCCCTGGGCAGTTCCTTCTATGCTTAACCACCCTTTCAGTGAAGAAAATTTCCTAATATCCAGCCTGAACCTCTCCTGGCACAACCTGGGGGTGTTTCATGTTGCCTCATCGTTTTCTCTGTTTTAATTGCAGGAAGGCAGAAGTGTCAGTGTGTTGTTACCCATTAATTTTTGGAGCCATTTGGATTGGCTGAGTGTGCATTGCAAGATTCTCATTTGTTTCTTGCTCTCCTGCTGGGTCAGCGTGGACATTGAAGGAGAAAACCATGTGCTGGCTTTTGCTGGGACTGGAAACAGGGAAACCTTGGCCTCTGAATGGGAGCACTACCCACTCAAAAAGCTGCAGATTTGGGATTTGAGTGCTAATTTAATGAGAGGTGTCTGGTGAATACTGCTGGGGTAGGACACTGTACAGGAGAAGCTTGTGTTGCACTGTCAAGGGGAGCAGAGGGGGAAGGTTTAGCCAAAGTTTATGGGTGGAGAAGTGATTTCATTAATTAACCAGCTCAGCTGTGTGAAAGAATGGCAGGATTTTATACCCACACAGGGTTTCCAGGCTGCTTTGTGCCACTGCTGAAGGGCTGTTGGTTATTGGTCACTGCTGTGCTCTGCTTGAAGAACTTCAATGACTTTATTTATTTTTTTTAATTTGTTGCTACTAACAAAAATTCTGGTACTGTTAAACTTGGAGACTTCTCTTTAATTGGCAGTTGTATAAAGTTCTTGTAGACTTCAGAGGAACAGGAGAACTGTGTTTATATCTATCTATCTATCTATCTATTTATCTATCTGTCTATCTTTTGTGTATTGCAGTTTATTAACCTGTGCAAGTACAGTAAGAAGGGTGAGAAGATGAAGACTTTGAGGAAAGATCGCATGAGTAGGGCTTTTTAGCCTAGGAGGAAAACAACTGCAATTTTCTGGACAAATGTGGACAAATTTTCCACATTTAAGAGCTGGTTAATGAAAGGAGTGTTGTCAGTTGGTTTTGACATGATCAGGAGAAAGGAAAGGGCAGAATTTACTCAGATTTGTAGCAAATTGGGTGTTACTGCACAGTGTTTTAGCAAGAGAGAGGCTGTGGAGTTTCCCACTTCTGTCAGCTCTGCCCCTTTCTCATACCCTAATCTCAGATGGAGAAAATGATCTAAATGATCCCCTGAGGTCCCTTTAAGCTTTACATTCCTTTATCATATTTTGATGAATGTTCTGTCCATAATGATTTGCATTTGTGTTTTGGAAGAACAAGGGAAAAACCCCACAAATGGATGAAAATCTCTGCTGCTGAACTGTAGCCAAGATGTTAGTTCAAGATATCAGTGCTGCATTGCTGCCAAACCAACCATGAATCATTGTACTGAATTTGGGGTTTTTCATATTTTTACTGTCATTCACTTACTCTAAACAGCAGGTTTTGAGGTGTTTTTTAAATTTAATTTCTTTAACTTCATGTGAATGAATCACAGTTTTTAATGAAATGAGGACTAGAGAAAGGATCTGTCACTGCTAGAGATGGTTACTTAAAATTAAAGGAAGGCTTTGTGTGTAGTCACTCAGTGGTTTTCATTCTGTCAAAGCTGGGAAGGTACAAAAGTCATAAAATAATATGGGGAAGTGTTTCTGTGGCAGGTGGGAAATTCAGAAATACATTGGCTTGGACAAGCCTGAGTGCATTTGGAATTCATATGTGGATTTTCATAATTGTCTTCTAGACTTGTTTTAAAAGTTTAGGATTTGCTTTATTTGGGTTTTTTGCTTGGAAAGAAATATCTTCTTGATTCCTTTCTCTTCACATGTAAGATTCAAATCACTTTTAAATCACCTTAAAATGGCATGATTAAGGTGACTGGCACTGGTGTGTGTGTGGTCAGAGGTGTAATTGATTCTTTGCTGTTGATCACTGCCCTAGAATTAATTTTATTCTTTAGAAGGCAGTTTGATTTTAGTCTGAAACAAAACATTCTCAGTAAATTATAAAGGATTAAACTGTCCATGCTGACAAATCCTCCTTTGCTCCTCAACTATTGGCCTTTTTAGTGCTGAATTGCTGAACCCAACTGGTGGCTTTTCTCCAAGGTACAGCAGCTTGTCATGAGCTGCTTTCAGAGTTGAGAGGGCTGGAACTGAGGTCAGGTTTAGAGCTGGTAAAACATTTATTCTGAGTTACTACTTGGATCCTAGAATATCTTTTACTTCATTTTCAAGGAAAGAAATTCCAGAAATTGTGCTAAGTCTGAAAACAATTAAGAGCAAGTCTGTTCTGCCAAGTTGGGTATTATTTATCTTATTATTATTAGAGTTGCTTTGCATGCTGTGGGAATGTGTTGTGGTTTTGACATTCCTTGTGCAGCTCACTTAAACCAGACTGATATTTTATCTCCTGGAAGAAAGCTGAGGACATTCCTGAGGTGACTTTCAGCTGCAAGGTGGCAATTCACTTGTCTGTAATTCAAATCAAATCTGGTTGTGTTTTTTATTATCTAAGACTTCTGATTGCACTCTGTCCCCCTGGTGTTATTCTTGCCTTAATGAAAAATTTCAGGTTACCTGATTTTTGGGTGTTTTGGGATTGCCCAAGTGTCAGTAGATGGCAGCCTAAAGCTGGAGAGAAGGAAGTTTTACTGAGTTTTGGCAGGATGGATGGAGGTGCAT
>NW_005054617.1:201515-206005 GCF_000277835.1 Geospiza fortis
AGCTGAGTTTAATCCTTGCCATGAAGACTTTACAAGCAACAGCCTTGATTTTACCACAGTGGCTCCTCTGAATGCTTGTGCAAAGGCTGAGTGAGAACCCAATCAGTGCTAAAAAGTCTCACCAAAAAACACACAAAAAAAGTTTAAAAAAACCCCGAAGTAACATTGATGTAGAACAAATTTTGGATACTTTAGGCTGTCAGGTTCTTTGTGGCAATGAAATATTGTAGAGAGATTTAATATTGTTTCTTTCCAGGTCCTGATTTCGTGGTGTGTGATGAAGGACACATACTGAAAAATGAAGCATCTGCTGTCTCCAAGGCAATGAATTCTATTAAATCTAGGAGAAGAATAATTCTGACAGGAACACCACTGCAGAATAATCTTATAGAATGTGAGTAGTTGTCTTTTATTTCCTTTTATTTCCTTCCTTTTGCCTGTCAGCCATAGAAGATATATGTGGTGGTGTTCACAGGGGTTCCAGGATGAGGGAAGAGACGAGAATCTTGACTCCATGTTTCAGAAGGCTGATTTATTATTTTATGATATATATGATATTAAAAGAAAATGATATATTAAAACTATACTAAAAGAAAAGAAGAAAGGATTTCATCCAAAGACAGGCAAGGTATAGAAAGGAAATGGAATGATAATAAAATCTTGTGCCTGACCAGAGAGTCTGAGCCAGCTGACTGTGATTGGTCATTAATTAGAAACAACCACATGAGACCAATCACAGATGCACCTGTTGCATTCCACAGCAGCAGATAACCATTGTTTACATTTTGCTCCTGAGGCCTCTCAGCTTCTCAGGAGGAAAAATCCTAAGGAAAGGATTTTTCATAAAATGAGTCTGTGACAGATATATTTAGTTTGATTGGAAGAAAAGGATTTGAAGCAGTGCTGCTGCCTGCTAAGTTTCTAAGATTCATCGAGACCTGTATTTAGCTGTGGCACATTTCTTTTCTGTTTGCATGAATCCCAACACTGTGTTTTCCATTTGGAACCACTCAAGTGTGACTGTTTCTCCTAGATCACTGCATGGTTAACTTCATCAAGGAGAACTTGCTTGGCTCCATCAAGGAGTTCCGGAACCGGTTCATCAATCCCATCCAGAACGGGCAGTGCGCAGACTCCACCCCCGTGGATGTCAGGGTGATGAAGAAACGTGCTCACATCCTCTATGAGATGTTGGCTGGCTGTGTTCAGGTGACAACACTTTGTCCCTAACTCATCATTTCACTCCAAGGAAGGAGAGGAGTTCTTTTGTCTCGCTCTGAAATCACCCAAGTCCTGTAAACTTCTGATTTGAGAGCTCCATAAATCTTTTAAATTAAATATTTTCACTATTTTGCAGGAAAAAGTATTTCACAATATTTTGCAGGATTGTTAAATCCCTGCATTATTTTTGACTAGAAAACTTCATAGTTTTTCTCCAACAGTCAATGTATTCTACAATACAAGTATTAGAGGATACAGCTATTTCCTGCTGGGTGACAAGAACATTTTTTAGTAGAGTAGGACATTAGTTGCTCTGAAATATTCCATTTTAATTCCATATGCACATTTAAGAACTGCCCTAAAGTCTGCACAGAAAGTTGCTAGTCCTAATTTGTCTGACTAATTTGTCAGTTATTTCTGAACATGTCTTTTTTCTCATGTGCAAGAATCAGAACAACGGAAAACAAGACAAAAGGAAAATTATTCAGGAATAGTTTGTCAGTTTTGTCAGTTATTTCTGAACGTGTATTTTTTGTGATCTGCAAGAATCAGAACAACTGAAAACAAGAGAGAAGGAAAATTATTCAGGAATAGTTTGTCAGTTATTCTTAAACATGTATTTTTTCTGATCTGCAAAAATCAGAACAACTGAAAACAAAAGAGAATGAAAATTATTCAGGTTCAAAAGGGTGAAGAATTTGTTACTTTATAGACTTTAGATAAAAAAAAGTTTTGGATGGAGCCCACATGGATTTTCTCCAGCCCTGTGCAGAGCAGAGGCTCTCCATAGAGAGCAGCTCTCTCTTATGCTCATTGGGAGACAGAGTAGTGTCAGAGTCAAAAAAACCCAAAACAAAAGTAAAATCTGGCTCTAGTATTCTTTAAAAAAACCCCTAAAAGTGGTTCCCAGAGCAGCTCCTGGAGTTGCAGTGAACTTTGCAAGGACTTGGAACTGGGCATGGGCTTAGCAGGTCATAGACTTTGGCCTAGGAAGCTCCTGGGTGGGGCAGGTGGGTTCCTGCTGCAGGGCCTTAATAAATTGTATTTCTGGGCTGATTTTCCCCCTCTGGGGCTGAAAGCACCAGGATCAGCACCCCTGATCCCACAGGGCTTTGTCCTTTGAGATGCCCCAAGTGCTCCTGAAGCTCTCAGGAGTGGTTGCCATGTTCCTGTGACTGAAGCAGTGTCTGTGAAATTGCAGAGGAAGGATTACACAGCCTTAACCAAGTTCCTGCCCCCTAAGTACGAGTATGTGCTGGAGGTGAGGATGACCCCCATCCAGTGCAAGCTCTACCAGTATTACCTGGATCATCTGACAGGTATGTGCCTGCAGCTCTTTTCAATATTTAATAATTTAATAATTAATTTAATAATTATTAATAAGCATTTAATAATAATTTAATTATTTCACCTAGCACAGTTGCTGGGTGAAAATCAACTTTCTGAACTTTGTCCTATGCATTAAAGTGCTTGGACAACAAAAAAATAAGGGTTTTTTTGTAGTAGAATACTGCAGCGTTACAGGTCATTAAAGGTAGATCAGATTAGATTCATTGAGACCTAAATGCAAATGTTATTTTGTGTTTTCCACCTTGGGCTGCTTTTACAAGACCTAAATAGACAAGTCTGTCTTTTTAAGAGGATTTGTGTGCATTCCTGTGCTGGGGAGCAATGTGCTTTTATGTAAAAAATATAATCATGTTTCTCATTATCAAGAAAAAGGAGAAAATCTAATTTTGACAACTTTAACTGGGAGAAAAAATGGCTGTGAGTGAGTAATTTGAGCCTTTTTACAAGAGATGTTGCAGTACGATGTGCAGCTGGAAAGAACACTCAGATGTGCTCTGCTGGGCTCTTCAAAGGGGAGCAGAGTGTGGCAAACTCACTTCAGGGCTCACTCTAAAACCTGAACTTTATTGTCAGGTGTAGGTGGTGGCAATGAAGGTGGAAGAGGCAAAGCTGGAGCTAAGCTATTCCAGGATTTCCAGATGTTGAGCAGAATCTGGACTCACCCTTGGTGTTTGCAGCTGGACTATATTAGCAAAGAAAATAAGGTAAATTAGATATATCAAAATACTCTCACTTGAGAACTTTCCAAACAAGCTCTGCCAAACTCTAGGTAAAGTTTCGTCAAATTAATGGAAATCTTTGTTGCTGTGGGGTCATTTTGCTGCTGGTTTTGTCATATTTTTCTCGCTGGGTATGTTGTCATTCTTAAAACATTTTGCAAGGCCAGGCCTTTGTAGAACTTACCATTGTTTAAATGAAGAGTGAGCAGATGGCTAAAGGTTTAATAAAAGCTTCTGGGTGAACATGGTTAATAATTTTTGTTTTTTCTCTTTTGAGGGCTATTTTGATGAAGACAGCATGGATGACTTCATAGCTTCAGATTCTGATGAAACTTCCATGAGCTTAAGTTCTGATGATTATGCAAAGTAATTGACCTTTTATTTAGTTTCTTGGTGTTGTTTCCCTTATAGAACTGAAGTGATTTCTATAAAGTGAATGTTCATTTTGTATTTTATGTGTCTCTTAGAATATGTTTTCTTTCAGTGGGACTGAAAAAAAATAATGGGGTGTTTAATGTTGCTTTTTAGGAAAAAAAAATCCAAGGGGAAAAAGGTGACAAAAGAGTGTAGCTCAAGTGGAAGTGGCAGTGATAATGATGTTGAAGTCATTAAAGTCTGGAATTCAAGATCTCGTGGAGGTGGGGAAGGAAATGTAGAAGATCTTACAAACAACCCAGCATCAACAAAGTCAGATGAAGGTGAGGATAACACAGAGTGGTGAAAATGTGAGGCAGCTTGGTTTTGCAAAAGGCAATTTGAGAGGGCTCCCAGGAATTCTGCTGTGTGGCAGAATGGCAAATTCCTTAATTCAGTTACAGCTCTTGCTACTTCTAATTATGCATTTATCCTGGAAAAACAAGGGGCATCAACTTAGAACTTGGGGGTTTTGAGGCAGGGAAGCTGCACAGTGAAATTTTTTAATTTAGAAGTACAAAATTATATAACCTGGAAGATTAATGGAAAGATTAGGAAATATATCTGTCATAATTTGTTGCATCTGGAATTTGAATTGGATGCTGAGCAAGCAGATCCAGTGCAGCAGGAACACAAGTCCTCTTTAAAGTTGTTATTCAAACTTCTTACAGCTGCACACTTAATTTTTGTTTTTTTTCCTGTAATAATCCAGCTTTTGTCTTGTATCTGGTATCACAGAGATAATTTTCTTGTTCTGTTATTTCATGTGGGTCTAATCTCTTTCCC